>NW_028148684.1:0-221880 GCF_965153285.1 Podarcis tiliguerta | reverse complement strand
TCGAGAACTTAACCGGCAGAAAAATATTTTTTTGAAAAAATCCCTAAGCCCCGGGGTCACAATTTCAGAAAAAATCTGACTTTCGGGAATTCACTCAAAAATGGTGCCCAACGGTTGCAAATGCTCCCCTGAAAGGTTTGGCCGTCGAAACAGAAGGCTTTTTATCACAGGACAAGAAATCAGCCCTCGATAGCTTAACCGGCAGAAATTTTTTTTTTGAAAAAATCCCTAAGCCCCGGGGTCACAATTTCAGAAAAAATCTGACTTTCGGGAATTCACTCAAAAATGGTGCCCAACGGTTGCCAATGCTCCCCTGAAAGGTTTGGCCGTCGAAACAGAAGGCTTTTTATCACAGGACAAGAAATCAGCCCTCGACAACTTAACCGGCAGAAATTTTTCTTTTTGAAAAAATCCCTAAGCCCCGGGGTCACAATTTCAGAAAAAATCTGACTTTCGGGAATTCACTCAAAAATGGTGCCCAACGGTTGCAAATGCTCCCCTGAAAGGTTTGGCCGTCGAAACAGAAGGCTTTTTATCACAGGACAAGAAATCAGCCCTCGAGAACTTAACCGGCAGAATTATTTTTTTTGAAAAAATCCCTAAGCCCCGGGGTCACAATTTCATAAAAAATCTGACTTTCGGGAATTCACTCAAAAATGGTGCCCAACGGTTGCAAATGCTCCCCTGAAAGGTTTGGCCGTCGAAACAGAAGGCTTTTTATCACAGGACAAGAAATCAGAGCTCGAGAACTTAACCGGCAGAAAAATATTTTTTTGAAAAAATCCCTAAGCCCCGGGGTCACAATTTCAGAAAAAATCTGACTTTCGGGAATTCACTCAAAAATGGTGCTCAACGGTTGCAGATGCTCCCCTGAAAGGTTTGGCGGTCGAAACAGAAGGCTTTTTATCACAGGACAAGAAATCAGAGCTCGAGAACTTAACCGGCAGAAAAATATTTTTTTGAAAAAATCCCTAAGCCCCGGGGTCACAATTTCAGAAAAAAACTGACTTCACGGGAAGTCACTCAAAAATGTTGCCCAACGGTTGCAAATGCTCCCCTGAAAGGTTTGGCCGTCGAAACAGAAGGCTTTTTATCACAGGACAATAAATCAGCCCTCGACAACTTAAGCGGCAGATTTTTTTTTTTTTGAAAAAATCCCTAAGCCCCGGGGTCACAATTTCAGAAAAAATCTGACTTTCGGGAATTCACTCAAAAATGGTGCCCAACGGTTGCAAATGCTCCCCTGAAAGGTTTGGCCGTCGAAACAGAAGGCTTTTTATCACAGGACAAGAAATCAGCCCTCGACAACTTAACCGGCAGAATTTTTTTTTTTGAAAAAATCCCTAAGCCCCGAGGTCACAATTTCAGAAAAAATCTGACTTTCGGGAATTCACTCAAAAATGGTGCCCAACGGTTGCAAATGCTCCCCTGAAAGGTTTGGCCGTCGAAACAGAAGGCTTTTTATCACAGGACAAGAAATCAGCCCTCGATAGCTTAACCGGCAGAAATTTTTTTTTTGAAAAAATCCCTAAGCCCCGGGGTCACAATTTCAGAAAAAATCTGACTTTCAGGAATTCACTCAAAAATGGTGCCCAACGGTTGCCAATGCTCCCCTGAAAGGTTTGGCCGTCGAAACAGAAGGCTTTTTATCACAGGACAAGAAATCAGCCCTCGACAACTTAACCGGCAGAAATTTTTCTTTTTGAAAAAATCCCTAAGCCCCGGGGTCACAATTTCAGAAAAAATCTGACTTTCGGGAATTCACTCAAAAATGGTGCCCAACGGTTGCAAATGCTCCCCTGAAAGGTTTGGCGGTCGAAACAGAAGGCTTTTTATCACAGGACAAGAAATCAGCCCTCGATAACTTAACCGGCAGAATTTATTTTTTTGAAAAAATCCCTAAGCCCCGGGGTCACAATTTCAGAAAAAATCTGACTTTCGGGAATTCACTCAAAAATGGTGCCCAACGGTTGCAAATGCTCCCCTGAAAGGTTTGGCCGTCGAAACAGAAGGCTTTTTATCACAGGACAAGAAATCAGCCCTCGACAACTTAACCGGCAGAATTATTTTTTTTGAAAAAATCCCTAAGCCCCGGGGTCACAATTTCAGAAAAAATCTGACTTTCGGGAATTCACTCAAAAATGGTGCCCAACGGTTGCAAATGCTCCCCTGAAAGGTTTGGCCGTCGAAACAGAAGCCTTTTTATCACAGGACAAGAAATCAGAGCTCGAGAACTTAACCGGCAGAAAAATATTTTTTTGAAAAAATCCCTAAGCCCCGGGGTCACAATTTCAGAAAAAATCTGACTTTCGGGAATTCACTCAAAAATGGTGCCCAACGGTTGCAAATGCTCCCCTGAAAGGTTTGGCCGTCGAAACAGAAGGCTTTTTATCACAGGACAAGAAATCAGCCCTCGACAACTTAACCGGCAGAAATTTTTTTTTTGAAAAAATCCCTAAGCCCCGGGGTCACAATTTCATAAAAAATCTGACTTTCGGGAATTCACTCAAAAATGGTGCCCAACGGTTGCAAATTCTCCCCTGAAAGGTTTGGCCGTCGAAACAGAAGGCTTTTTATCACAGGACAAGAAATCAGAGCTCGAGAACTTAACCGGCAGAATTTTTTTTTTTGAAAAAATCCCTAAGCCCCGGGGTCACAATTTCAGAAAAAATCTGACTTTCGGGAATTGACTCAAAAATGGTGCCCAACGGTTGCAAATGCTCCCCTGAAAGGTTTGGCCGTCGAAACAGAAGTCTTTTTATCACAGGACAAGAAATCAGCCCTCGACAACTTAACCGGCAGAAATTTTTTTTTTTTAAAAAATCCCTAAGCCCCGGGGTCACAATTTCAGAAAAAATCTGACTTTCGGGAATTCACTCAAATATGGTGCCCAACGGTTGCAAATGCTCCCCTGAAAGGTTTGGCGGTCTAAACAGATGTCTTTTTACCTCAGGGCAAGAAATCAGCCCTCGACAACTTAACCGGTAGAAAATTTTTTTTTGAAAAAATCCCTAAGCCCCGGGGTCACAATTTCAGAAAAAATCTGACTTTCGGGAATTCACTCAAAAATGGTGCCCAACGGTTGCAAATGCTCCCCTGAAAGGTTTGGCCGTCGAAACAGAAGGCTTTTTATCACAGGACAAGAATACAGCCCTCGACAACTTAACCGGCAGAAATTTTTTTTTTGAAAAAAATCCCTAAGCCCCGGGGTCACAATTTCAGAAAAAATCTGACTTTCGGGAATTCACTCAAAAATGGTGCCCAACGGTTGCAAATGCTCCCCTGAAAGGTTTGGTGGTCAAAACAGAAGGCTTTTTATCACAGGACAAGAAATCAGAGCTCGAGAACTTAACCGGCAGAAATTTTTTTTTAAAAAAAATCCCTAAGCCCCGGGGTCACAATTTCATAAAAAATCTGACTTTCGGGAATTCACTCAAAAATGGTGCCCAACGGTTGCAAATGCTCCCCTGAAAGGTTTGGCCGTCGAAACAGAAGGCTTTTTATCACAGGAGAAGAAATCAGCCCTCGACAACTTAACCGGCAGAAATTTTTTTTTTGAAAAAATCCCTAAGCCCCGGGGTCACAATTTCAGAAAAAATCTGACTTTCAGGAATTCACTCAAAAATGGTGCCCAACTGTTGCAAATGCTCCCCTGAAAGGTTTGGCCGTCGAAACAGAAGGCTTTTTATCACAGGACAAGAAATCAGCCCTCGACAACTTAACCGGCAGAAGTTTTTTTTTGAAAAAAATCCCTAAGCCCCGGGGTCACAATTTCAGAAAAAATCTGACTTTCGGGAATTCACTCAAAAATGGTGCCCAACGGTTGCAAATGCTCCCCTGAAAGGTTTGGCCGTCGAAACAGAAGGCTTTTTATCACAGGACAAGAAATCAGCCCTCGACAACTTAACCGGCAGAAATTTTTTTTTTGAAAAAATCCCTAAGCCCCGGGGTCACAATTTCAGAAAAAATCTGACTTTCGGGAATTCACTCAAAAATGGTGCCCAACGGTTGCAAATGCTCCCCTGAAAGGTTTGGCCGTCGAAACAGAAGGCTTTTTATCACAGGACAAGAAATCAGAGCTCCAGAACTTAACCGGCAGAAAAATATTTTTTTGAAAAAATCCCTAAGCCCCGGGGTCACAATTTCATAAAAAATCTGACTTTCGGGAATTCACTCAAAAATGGTGCCCAACGGTTGCAAATGCTCCCCTGAAAGGTTTGGCCGTCGAAACAGAAGGCTTTTTATCACAGGACAAGAAATCAGCCCTCGACAACTTAACCGGCAGAATTTTTTTTTTTGAAAAAATCCCTAAGCCCCGGGGTCACAATTTCAGAAAAAATCTGACTTTCGGGAATTCACTCAAAAATGGTGCCCAACGGTTGCAAATGCTCCCCTGAAAGGTTTGGCCGTCGAAACAGAAGGCTTTTTATCACAGGACAAGAAATCAGCCCTCGACAACTGAACAGGCAGAAATTTTTTTTTGAAAAAATCCCTAAGCCCCGGGGTCACAATTTCAGAAAAAATCTGACTTTCGGGAATTCACTCAAAAATGGTGCCCAACCGTTGCACATGCTCCCCTGAAAGGTTTGGCGGTCTAAACAGATGTCTTTTTACCTCAGGGCAAGAAATCAGCCCTCGACAACTTAACCGGTAGAAATTTTTTTTTTGAAAAAATCCCTAAGCCCCGGGGTCACAATTTCAGAAAAAATCTGACTTTCGGGAATTCACTCAAAAATGGTGCCCAACGGTTGCAAATGCTCCCCTGAAAGGTTTGGCCGTCGAAACAGAAGGCTTTTTATCACAGGACAAGAAATCAGCCCTCGACAACTTAACCGGCAGAAATTTTTTTTTTGAAAAAATCCCTAAGCCCCGGGGTCACAATTTCAGAAAAAATCTGACTTTCGGGAATTCACTCAAAAATGGTGCCCAACGGTTGCAAATGCTCCCCTGAAAGGTTTGGTGGTCAAAACAGAAGGCTTTTTATCACAGGACAAGAAATCAGAGCTCGAGAACTTAACCGGCAGAAATTTTTTTTTTGAAAAAATCCCTAAGCCCCGGGGTCACAATTTCAGAAAAAATCTGACTTTCAGGAATTCACTCAAAAATGGTGCCCAACTGTTGCAAATGCTCCCCTGAAAGGTTTGGCCGTCGAAACAGAAGGCTTTTTATCACAGGACAAGAAATCAGCCCTCGACAACTTAACCGGCAGAATTTTTTTTTTTGAAAAAATCCCTAAGCCCCAGGGTCACAATTTCAGAAAAAATCTGACTTTCGGGAATTCACTCAAAAATGGTGCCCAACGGTTGCAAATGCTCCCCTGAAAGGTTTGGCCGTCGAAACAGAAGGCTTTTTATCACAGGACAAGAAATCAGCCCTCAACAACTTAACCGGCAGAAGTTTTTTTTTGAAAAAAATCCCTAAGCCCCGGGGTCACAATTTCAGAAAAAATCTGACTTTCGGGAATTCACTCAAAAATGGTGCCCAACGGTTGCAAATGCTCCCCTGAAAGGTTTGGCCGTCGAAATAGAAGGCTTTTTATCACAGGACAAGAAATCAGCCCTCGACAACTTAACCGGCAGAAATTTTTTTTTTGAAAAAATCCCTAAGCCCCGGGGTCACAATTTCAGAAAAAATCTGACTTTCGGGAATTCACTCAAAAATGGTGCCCAACGGTTGCAAATGCTCCCCTGAAAGGTTTGGCCGTCGAAACAGAAGGCTTTTTATCACAGGACAAGAAATCAGAGCTCCAGAACTTAACCGGCAGAAAAATATTTTTTTGAAAAAATCCCTAAGCCCCGGGGTCACAATTTCAGAAAAAATCTGACTTTCGGGAATTCACTCAAAAATGGTGCCCAACGGTTGCAAATGCTCCCCTGAAAGGTTTGGCCGTCGAAACAGAAGGCTTTTTATCACAGGACAAGAAATCAGCCCTCGACAACTTAACCGGCAGAATTTTTTTTTTTGAAAAAATCCCTAAGCCCCGGGGTCACAATTTCATAAAAAATCTGACTTTCGGGAATTCACTCAAAAATGGTGCCCAACGGTTGCAAATGCTCCCCTGAAAGGTTTGGCCGTCGAAACAGAAGGCTTTTTATCACAGGACAAGAAATCAGAGCTCGAGAACTTAACCGGCAGAATTTTTTTTTTTGAAAAAATCCCTAAGCCCCGGGGTCACAATTTCAGAAAAAATCTGACTTTCGGGAATTCACTCAAAAATGGTGCCCAACGGTTGCAAATGCTCCCCTGAAAGGTTTGGCCGTCGAAACAGAAGTCTTTTTATCACAGGACAAGAAATCAGCCCTCGACAACTTAACCGGCAGAATTTTTTTTTTTTGAAAAAATCCCTAAGCCCCGGGGTCACAATTTCAGAAAAAATCTGACTTTCGGGAATTCACTCAAATATGGTGCCCAACGGTTGCAAATGCTCCCCTGAAAGGTTTGGCGGTCGAAACAGAAGGCTTTTTATCACAGGACAAGAAATCAGCCCTCGACAACTTAACCGGCAGAAATTTTTTTTTTGAAAAAAACCCTAAGCCCCGGGGTCACAATTTCAGAAAAAATCTGACTTTCGGGAATTCACTCAAAAATGGTGCCCAACGGTTGCAAATGCTCCCCTGAAAGGTTTGGCCGTCGAAACAGAAGGCTTTTTATCACAGGACAAGAAATCAGCCCTCGACAACTGAACAGGCAGAAATTTTTTTTTTGAAAAAATCCCTAAGCCCCGGGGTCACAATTTCAGAAAAAATCTGACTTTCGGGAATTCACTCAAAAATGGTGCCCAACCGTTGCAAATGCTCCCCTGAAAGGTTTGGCGGTCGAAACAGATGTCTTTTTACCTCAGGGCAAGAAATCAGCCCTCGACAACTTAACCGGTAGAAATTTTTTTTTTGAAAAAATCCCTAAGCCCCGGGGTCACAATTTCAGAAAAAATCTGACTTTCGGGAATTCACTCAAAAATGGTGCCCAACGGTTGCAAATGCTCCCCTGAAAGGTTTGGCCGTCGAAACAGAAGGCTTTTTATCACAGGACAAGAAATCAGCCCTCGACAACTTAACCGGCAGAAATTTTTTTTTTGAAAAAATCCCTAAGCCCCGGGGTCACAATTTCAGAAAAAATCTGACTTTCGGGAATTCACTCAAAAATGGTGCCCAACGGTTGCAAATGCTCCCCTGAAAGGTTTGGTGGTCAAAACAGAAGGCTTTTTATCACAGGACAAGAAATCAGAGCTCGAGAACTTAACCGGCAGAAATTTTTTTTTAAAAAAAATCCCTAAGCCCCGGGGTCACAATTTCAGAAAAAATCTGACTTTCGGGAATTCACTCAAAAATGGTGCCCAACGGTTGCAAATGCTCCCCTGAAAGGTTTGGCCGTCGAAACAGAAGGCTTTTTATCACAGGAGAAGAAATCAGCCCTCGACAACTTAACCGGCAGAAATTTTTTTTTTGAAAAAATCCCTAAGCCCCGGGGTCACAATTTCAGAAAAAATCTGACTTTCGGGAATTCAATCAAATATGGTGCCCAACGGTTGCAAATGCTCCCCTGAAAGGTTTGGCGGTCGAAACAGAAGGCTTTTTATCACAGGACAAGAAATCAGCCCTCGACAACTTAACCGGCAGAATTTTTTTTTTTGAAAAAAACCCTAAGCCCCGGGGTCACAATTTCAGAAAAAATCTGACTTTCGGGAATTCACTCAAAAATGGTGCCCAACGGTTGCAAATGCTCCCCTGAAAGGTTTGGCCGTCGAAACAGAAGGCTTTTTATCACAGGACAAGAAATCAGCCCTCGACAACTGAACAGGCAGAAATTTTTTTTTTGAAAAAATCCCTAAGCCCCGGGGTCACAATTTCAGAAAAAATCTGACTTTCGGGAATTCACTCAAAAATGGTGCCCAACCGTTGCAAATGCTCCCCTGAAAGGTTTGGCGGTCTAAACAGATGTCTTTTTACCTCAGGGCAAGAAATCAGCCCTCGACAACTTAACCGGTAGAAATTTTTTTTTTGAAAAAATCCCTAAGCCCCGGGGTCACAATTTCAGAAAAAATCTGACTTTCGGGAATTCACTCAAAAATGGTGCCCAACGGTTGCAAATGCTCCCCTGAAAGGTTTGGCCGTCGAAACAGAAGGCTTTTTATCACAGGACAAGAAATCAGCCCTCGACAACTTAACCGGCAGAAATTTTTTTTTTGAAAAAAATCCCTAAGCCCCGGGGTCACAATTTCAGAAAAAATCTGACTTTCGGGAATTCACTCAAAAATGGTGCCCAACGGTTGCAAATGCTCCCCTGAAAGGTTTGGTGGTCAAAACAGAAGGCTTTTTATCACAGGACAAGAAATCAGAGCTCGAGAACTTAACCGGCAGAATTTTTTTTTTAAAAAAAATCCCTAAGCCCCGGGGTCACAATTTCAGAAAAAATCTGACTTTCAGGAATTCACTCAAAAATGGTGCCCAACTGTTGCAAATGCTCCCCTGAAAGGTTTGGCCGTCGAAACAGAAGGCTTTTTATCACAGGACAAGAAATCAGCCCTCGACAACTTAACCGGCAGAATTTTTTTTTTTTGAAAAAATCCCTAAGCCCCGGGGTCACAATTTCAGAAAAAATCTGACTTTCGGGAATTCACTCAAAAATGGTGCCCAACGGTTGCAAATGCTCCCCTGAAAGGTTTGGCCGTCGAAACAGAAGGCTTTTTATCACAGGACAAGAAATCAGCCCTCGACAACTTAACCGGCAGAATTTTTTTTTTTGAAAAAATCCCTAAGCCCCGGGGTCACAATTTCATAAAAAATTTGACTTTCGGGAATTCACTCAAAAATGGTGCCCAACGGTTGCAAATGCTCCCCTGAAAGGTTTGGCCGTCGAAACAGAAGGCTTTTTATCACAGGACAAGAAATCAGAGCTCGAGAACTTAACCGGCAGAATTTTTTTTTTTAAAAAAATCCCTAAGCCCCGGGGTCACAATTTCAGAAAAAATCTGACTTTCGGGAATTCACTCAAAAATGGTGCCCAACGGTTGCAAATGCTCCCCTGAAAGGTTTGGCCGTCGAAACAGAAGTCTTTTTATCACAGGACAAGAAATCAGCCCTCGACAACTTAACCGGCAGAAATTTTTTTTTTTGAAAAAATCCCTAAGCCCCGGGGTCACAATTTCAGAAAAAATCTGACTTTCGGGAATTCACTCAAATATGGTGCCCAACGGTTGCAAATGCTCCCCTGAAAGGTTTGGCGGTCGAAACAGAAGGCTTTTTATCACAGGACAAGAAATCAGCCCTCGACAACTTAACCGGCAGAAATTTTTTTTTTGAAAAAAACCCTAAGCCCCGGGGTCACAATTTCAGAAAAAATCTGACTTTCGGGAATTCACTCAAAAATGGTGCCCAACGGTTGCAAATGCTCCCCTGAAAGGTTTGGCCGTCGAAACAGAAGGCTTTTTATCACAGGACAAGAAATCAGCCCTCGACAACTTAACCGGCAGAAATTTTTTTTTTGAAAAAAACCCTAAGCCCCGGGGTCACAATTTCAGAAAAAATCTGACTTTCGGGAATTCACTCAAAAATGGTGGCCAACGGTTGCAAATGCTCCCCTGAAAGGTTTGGCCGTCGAAACAGAAGGCTTTTTATCACAGGACAAGAAATCAGCCCTCGACAAGTTAACCGGCAGAATTTTTTTTTTTGAAAAAATCCCTACGCCCCGGGGTCACAATTTCAGAAAAAATCTGACTTTCGGGAATTCACTCAAATATGGTGCCCAACGGTTGCAAATGCTCCCCTGAAAGGTTTGGTGGTCAAAACAGAAGGCTTTTTATCACAGGACAAGAAATCAGCCCTCAACAACTTAACCGGCAGAAGTTTTTTTTTGAAAAAAATCCCTAAGCCCCGGGGTCACAATTTCAGAAAAAATCTGACTTTCGGGAATTCACTCAAAAATGGTGCCCAACGGTTGCAAATGCTCCCCTGAAAGGTTTGGTGGTCGAAACAGAAGGCTTTTTATCACAGGACAAGAAATCAGAGCTCGAGAACTTAACCGGCAGAAATTTTTTTTAAAAAAAAATCCCTAAGCCCCGGGGTCACAATTTCAGAAAAAATCTGACTTTCGGGAATTCACTCAAAAATGGTGCCCAACGGTTGCAAATGCTCCCCTGAAAGGTTTGGCCGTCGAAACAGAAGGCTTTTTATCACAGGACAAGAAATCAGCCCTCGACAACTTAACCGGCAGAAATTTTTTTTTTGAAAATATCCCTAAGCCCCGGGGTCACAATTTCAGAAAAAATCTGACTTTCAGGAATTCACTCAAAAATGGTGCCCAACGGTTGCAAATGCTCCCCTGAAAGGTTTGGTGGTCAAAACAGAAGGCTTTTTATCACAGGACAAGAAATCAGAGCTCGAGAACTTAACCGGCAGAAATTTTTTTTTAAAAAAAATCCCTAAGCCCCGGGGTCACAATTTCAGAAAAAATCTGACTTTCGGGAATTCACTCAAAAATGGTGCCCAACGGTTGCAAATGCTCCCCTGAAAGGTTTGGCCGTCGAAACAGAAGGCTTTTTATCACAGGAGAAGAAATCAGCCCTCGACAACTTAACCGGCAGAAATTTTTTTTTTGAAAAAATCCCTAAGCCCCGGGGTCACAATTTCAGAAAAAATCTGACTTTCAGGAATTCACTCAAAAATGGTGCCCAACGGTTGCAAATGCTCCCCTGAAAGGTTTGGCCGTCGAAACAGAAGGCTTTTTATCACAGGACAAGAAATCAGCCCTCGACAACTTAACCGGCAGAATTTTTTTTTTTGAAAAAATCCCTAAGCCCCAGGGTCACAATTTCAGAAAAAATCTGACTTTCGGGAATTCACTCAAAAATGGTGCCCAACGGTTGCCAAAGCTCCCCTGAAAGGTTTGGCTGTCGAAACAGAAGGCTTTTTATCACAGGACAAGAAATCAGCCCTCGACAACTTAACCGGCAGAATTTTTTTTTTGAAAAAATCCCTAAGCCCCGGGGTCACAATTTCAGAAAAAAACTGAATTTTGGGAATTCACTCAAAAATGGTGCCCAACAGTTGCAAATGCTCCCCTGAAAGTTTTGGCCGTCGAAACAGAAGGCTTTTTATCACAGGACAAGAAATCAGCCCTCAACAACTTAACCGGCAGAAGTTTTTTTTTGAAAAAAATCCCTAAGCCCCGGGGTCACAATTTCAGAAAAAATCTGACTTTCGGGAATTCACTCAAAAATGGTGCCCAACGGTTGCAAATGCTCCCCTGAAAGGTTTGGTGGTCGAAACAGAAGGCTTTTTATCACAGGACAAGAAATCAGAGCTCGAGAACTTAACCGGCAGAAATTTTTTTTTTGAAAAAAATCCCTAAGCCCCGGGGTCACAATTTCAGAAAAAATCTGACTTTCGGGAATTCACTCAAAAATGGTGCCCAACGGTTGCAAATGCTCCCCTGAAAGGTTTGGTGGTCAAAACAGAAGGCTTTTTATCACAGGACAAGAAATCAGAGCTCGAGAACTTAACCGGCAGAAATTTTTTTTTAAAAAAAATCCCTAAGCCCCGGGGTCACAATTTCAGAAAAAATCTGACTTTCGGGAATTCACTCAAAAATGGTGCCCAACGGTTGCAAATGCTCCCCTGAAAGGTTTGGCTGTCGAAACAGAAGGCTTTTTATCACAGGACAAGAAATCAGCCCTCGACAACTTAACCGGCAGAATTTTTCTTTTTGAAAAAATCCCTAAGCCCCGGGGTCACAATTTCATAAAAAATTTGACTTTCGGGAATTCACTCAAAAATGGTGCCCAACGGTTGCAAATGCTCCCCTGAAAGGTTTGGCCGTCGAAACAGAAGGCTTTTTATCACAGGACAAGAAATCAGAGCTCGAGAACTTAACCGGCAGAATTTTTTTTTTTGAAAAAATCCCTAAGCCCCGGGGTCACAATTTCAGAAAAAATCTGACTTTCGGGAATTCACTCAAAAATGGTGCCCAACGGTTGCAAATGCTCCCCTGAAAGGTTTGGCCGTCGAAACAGAAGTCTTTTTATCACAGGACAAGAAATCAGCCCTCGACAACTTAACCGGCAGAAATTTTTTTTTTTGAAAAAATCCCTAAGCCCCGGGGTCACAATTTCAGAAAAAATCTGACTTTCGGGAATTCACTCAAATATGGTGCCCAACGGTTGCAAATGCTCCCCTGAAAGGTTTGGCGGTCGAAACAGAAGGCTTTTTATCACAGGACAAGAAATCAGCCCTCGACAACTTAACCGGCAGAAATTTTTTTTTTGAAAAAAACCCTAAGCCCCGGGGTCACAATTTCAGAAAAAATCTGACTTTCGGGAATTCACTCAAAAATGGTGCCCAACGGTTGCAAATGCTCCCCTGAAAGGTTTGGCCGTCGAAACAGAAGGCTTTTTATCACAGGACAAGAAATCAGCCCTCGACAACTGAACAGGCAGAATTTTTTTTTTTGAAAAAATCCCTAAGCCCCGGGGTCACAATTTCAGAAAAAATCTGACTTTCGGGAATTCACTCAAAAATGGTGCCCAACCGTTGCAAATGCTCCCCTGAAAGGTTTGGCGGTCTAAACAGATGTCTTTTTACCTCAGGGCAAGAAATCAGCCCTCGACAACTTAACCGGTAGAAATTTTTTTTTTGAAAAAATCCCTAAGCCCCGGGGTCACAATTTCAGAAAAAATCTGACTTTCGGGAATTCACTCAAAAATGGTGGCCAACGGTTGCAAATGCTCCCCTGAAAGGTTTGGCCGTCGAAACAGAAGGCTTTTTATCACAGGACAAGAAATCAGCCCTCGACAAGTTAACCGGCAGAATTTTTTTTTTTGAAAAAATCCCTAAGCCCCGGGGTCACAATTTCAGAAAAAATCTGACTTTCGGGAATTCACTCAAATATGGTGCCCAACGGTTGCAAATGCTCCCCTGAAAGGTTTGGTGGTCAAAACAGAAGGCTTTTTATCACAGGACAAGAAATCAGAGCTCGAGAACTTAACCGGCAGAAATTTTTTTTTAAAAAAAATCCCTAAGCCCCGGGGTCACAATTTCAGAAAAAATCTGACTTTCGGGAATTCACTCAAAAATGGTGCCCAACGGTTGCAAATGCTCCCCTGAAAGGTTTGGCCGTCGAAACAGAAGGCTTTTTATCACAGGAGAAGAAATCAGCCCTCGACAACTTAACCGGCAGAAATTTTTTTTTTGAAAAAATCCCTAAGCCCCGGGGTCACAATTTCAGAAAAAATCTGACTTTCAGGAATTCACTCAAAAATGGTGCCCAACGGTTGCAAATGCTCCCCTGAAAGGTTTGGCCGTCGAAACAGAAGGCTTTTTATCACAGGACAAGAAATCAGCCCTCGACAACTTAACCGGCAGAATTTTTTTTTTTTGAAAAAATCCCTAAGCCCCAGGGTCACAATTTCAGAAAAAATCTGACTTTCGGGAATTCACTCAAAAATGGTGCCCAACGGTTGCCAAAGCTCCCCTGAAAGGTTTGGCTGTCGAAACAGAAGGCTTTTTATCACAGGACAAGAAATCAGCCCTCGACAACTTAACCGGCAGAATTTTTTTTTTTGAAAAAATCCCTAAGCCCCGGGGTCACAATTTCAGAAAAAAACTGAATTTTGGGAATTCACTCAAAAATGGTGCCCAACAGTTGCAAATGCTCCCCTGAAAGTTTTGGCCGTCGAAACAGAAGGCTTTTTATCACAGGACAAGAAATCAGCCCTCAACAACTTAACCGGCAGAAGTTTTTTTTTGAAAAAAATCCCTAAGCCCCGGGGTCACAATTTCAGAAAAAATCTGACTTTCGGGAATTCACTCAAAAATGGTGCCCAACGGTTGCAAATGCTCCCCTGAAAGGTTTGGTGGTCGAAACAGAAGGCTTTTTATCACAGGACAAGAAATCAGAGCTCGAGAACTTAACCGGCAGAATTTTTTTTTAAAAAAAAATCCCTAAGCCCCGGGGTCACAATTTCAGAAAAAATCTGACTTTCGGGAATTCACTCAAAAATGGTGCCCAACGGTTGCAAATGCTCCCCTGAAAGGTTTGGCCGTCGAAACAGAAGGCTTTTTATCACAGGACAAGAAATCAGCCCTCGACAACTTAACCGGCAGAAATTTTTTTTTTGAAAAAATCCCTAAGCCCCGGGGTCACAATTTCAGAAAAAATCTGACTTTCAGGAATTCACTCAAAAATGGTGCCCAACGGTTGCAAATGCTCCCCTGAAAGGTTGGGCCGTCGAAACAGAAGGCTTTTTATCACAGGACAAGAAATCAGCCCTCGACAATTTAACCGGCAGAATTTTTGTTTTTGAAAAAATCCCTAAGCCCCAGGGTCACAATTTCATAAAAAATCTGACTTTCGGGAATTCACTCAAAAATGGTGCCCAACGGTTGCAAATGCTCCCCTGAAAGGTTTGGTGGTCAAAACAGAAGGCTTTTTATCACAGGACAAGAAATCAGCCCTCGACAACTTAACCGGCAGAATTTTTTTTTTTGAAAAAATCCCTAAGCCCCAGGGTCACAATTTCAGAAAAAATCTGACTTTCGGGAATTCACTCAAAAATGGTGCCCAACGGTTGCCAAAGCTCCCCTGAAAGGTTTGGCTGTCGAAACAGAAGGCTTTTTATCACAGGACAAGAAATCAGCCCTCGACAACTTAACCGGCAGAATTTTTTTTTTTGAAAAAATCCCTAAGCCCCGGGGTCACAATTTCAGAAAAAATCTGAATTTTGGGAATTCACTCAAAAATGGTGCCCAACGGTTGCAAATGCTCCCCTGAAAGGTTTGGCCGTCGAAACAGAAGGCTTTTTATCACAGGACAAGAAATCAGCCCTCAACAACTTAACCGGCAGAAGTTTTTTTTTGAAAAAAATCCCTAAGCCCCGGGGTCACAATTTCAGAAAAAATCTGACTTTCGGGAATTCACTCAAAAATGGTGCCCAACGGTTGCAAATGCTCCCCTGAAAGGTTTGGTGGTCGAAACAGAAGGCTTTTTATCACAGGACAAGAAATCAGAGCTCGAGAACTTAACCGGCAGAAATTTTTTTTTAAAAAAAATCCCTAAGCCCCGGGGTCACAATTTCAGAAAAAATCTGACTTTCTGGAATTCACTCAAAAATGGTGCCCAACGGTTGCAAATGCTCCCCTGAAAGGTTTGGCCGTCGAAACAGAAGGCTTTTTATCACAGGACAAGAAATCAGCCCTCGACAACTTAACCGGCAGAAATTTTTTTTTTGAAAAAATCCCTAAGCCCCGGGGTCACAATTTCAGAAAAAATCTGACTTTCAGGAATTCACTCAAAAATGGTGCCCAACGGTTGCAAATGCTCCCCTGAAAGGTTTGGCCGTCGAAACAGAAGGCTTTTTATCACAGGACAAGAAATCAGCCCTCGACAATTTAACCGGCAGAATTTTTGTTTTTGAAAAAATCCCTAAGCCCCAGGGTCACAATTTCATAAAAAATCTGACTTTCGGGAATTCACTCAAAAATGGTGCCCAACGGTTGCCAAAGCTCCCCTGAAAGGTTTGGCTGTCGAAACAGAAGGCTTTTTATCACAGGACAAGAAATCAGCCCTCGACAACTTAACCGGCAGAAATTTTTTTTTTGAAAAAATCCCTAAGCCCCGGGGTCACAATTTCAGAAAAAATCTGAATTTTGGGAATTCACTCAAAAATGGTGCCCAACGGTTGCAAATGCTCCCCTGAAAGGTTTGGCCGTCGAAACAGAAGGCTTTTTATCACAGGACAAGAAATCAGAGCTCGAGAACTTAACCGGCAGAATTTTTTTTAAAAAAAAAATCCCTAAGCCCCGGGGTCACAATTTCAGAAAAAATCTGACTTTCGGGAATTCACTCAAAAATGGTGCCCAACGGTTGCAAATGCTCCCCTGAAAGGTTTGGCCGTCGAAACAGAAGGCTTTTTATCACAGGACAAGAAATCAGCCCTCGACAACTTAAACGGCAGAATTTTTTTTTTTGAAAAAATCCCTAAGCCCCGGGGTCACAATTTCATAAAAAATCTGACTTTCGGGAATTCACTCAAAAATGGTGCCCAACGGTTGCAAATGCTCCCCTGAAAGGTTTGAGGGTCTAAACAGATGTCTTTTTATTTCAGGGCAAGAAATCAGCCCTCGACAACTTAACCGGTAGAAATTTTTTTTTTGAAAAAATCCTTAAGACCCGGGGTCACAATTTCAGAAAAAATCTGACTTTCGGGAATTCACTCAAAAATGGTGCCCAACGGTTGCAAATGCTCCCCTGAAAGGTTTGGCCGTCAAAACAGAAGGCTTTTTATCACAGGACAAGAAATCAGAGCTCGAGAACTTAACCGGCAGAAAAATATTTTTTTGAAAAAATCCCTAAGCCCCGGGGTCACAATTTCAGAAAAAATCTGACTTTGGGGAATTCACTCAAAAATGGTGCCCAACGGTTGCAAATGCTCCCCTGAAAGGGCTGGCGGTCGAAACAGAAGGCTTTTTATCACAGGACAAGAAATCAGAGCTCGAGAACTTAACCGGCAGAAAAATATTTTTTTGAAAAAATCCCTAAGCCCCGGGGTCACAATTTCAGAAAAAATCTGACTTTCGGGAATTCACCCAAAAATGGTGCCCAACGGTTGCCAATGCTCCCCTGAAAGGTTTGGCGGTCGAAACAGAAGGCTTTTTATCACAGGACAAGAAATCAGCCCTCGACAACTTAACCGGTAGAAATTTTTTTTTTGAAAAAATCCCTAAGCCCCGGGGTCACAATTTCAGAAAAAATCTGACTTTCGGGAATTCACTCAAAAATGGTGCCCAACGGTTGCAAATGCTCCCCTGAAAGGTTTGGCCGTCGAAACAGAAGGCTTTTTATCACAGGACAAGAAATCAGCCCTCGACAACTTAACCGGCAGAAATTTTTTTTTTGAAAAACTCCCTAAGCCCCGGGGTCACAATTTCAGAAAAAATCTGACTTTCGGGAATTCACTCAAAAATGGTGCCCAACGGTTGCAAATGCTCCCCTGAAAGGTTTGGCCGTCGAAACAGAAGGCTTTTTATCACAGGACAAGAAATCAGAGCTCGAGAACTTAACCGGCAGAAAAATATTTTTTTGAAAAAATCCCTAAGCCCCGGGGTCACAATTTCAGAAAAAATCTGACTTCAAGGGAATTCACTCAAAAATGGTGCCCAACGGTTGCAAATGCTCCCCTGAAAGGTTTGGCCGTCGAAACAGAAGGCTTTTTATCACAGGACAATAAATCAGCCCTCGACAACTTAACCGGCAGAATTTTTTTTTTTGAAAAAATCCCTAAGCCCCGGGGTCACAATTTCAGAAAAAATCTGACTTTCGGGAATTCACTCAAAAATGGTGCCCAACGGTTGCAAATGCTCCCCTGAAAGGTTTGGCCGTCGAAACAGAAGGCTTTTTATCACAGGACAAGAAATCAGCCCTCGATAGCTTAACCGGCAGAAATTTTTTTTTTGAAAAAATCCCTAAGCCCCGGGGTCACAATTTCAGAAAAAATCTGACTTTCGGGAATTCACTCAAAAATGGTGCCCAACGGTTGCAAATGCTCCCCTGAAAGGTTTGGTGGTCGAAACAGAAGGCTTTTTATCACAGGACAAGAAATCAGAGCTCGAGAACTTAACCGGCAGAAATTTTTTTTAAAAAAAAATCCCTAAGCCCCGGGGTCACAATTTCAGAAAAAATCTGACTTTCTGGAATTCACTCAAAAATGGTGCCCAACGGTTGCAAATGCTCCCCTGAAAGGTTTGGCCGTCGAAACAGAAGGCTTTTTATCACAGGACAAGAAATCAGCCCTCGACAACTTAACCGGCAGAAATTTTTTTTTTGAAAAAATCCCTAAGCCCCGGGGTCACAATTTCAGAAAAAATCTGACTTTCAGGAATTCACTCAAAAATGGTGCCCAACGGTTGCAAATGCTCCCCTGAAAGGTTTGGCCGTCGAAACAGAAGGCTTTTTATCACAGGACAAGAAATCAGCCCTCGACAATTTAACCGGCAGAATTTTTGTTTTTGAAAAAATCCCTAAGCCCCAGGGTCACAATTTCATAAAAAATCTGACTTTCGGGAATTCACTCAAAAATGGTGCCCAACGGTTGCCAAAGCTCCCCTGAAAGGTTTGGCTGTCGAAACAGAAGGCTTTTTATCACAGGACAAGAAATCAGCCCTCGACAACTTAACCGGCAGAAATTTTTTTTTTGAAAAAATCCCTAAGCCCCGGGGTCACAATTTCAGAAAAAATCTGAATTTTGGGAATTCACTCAAAAATGGTGCCCAACGGTTGCAAATGCTCCCCTGAAAGGTTTGGCCGTCGAAACAGAAGGCTTTTTATCACAGGACAAGAAATCAGAGCTCGAGAACTTAACCGGCAGAATTTTTTTTAAAAAAAAAATCCCTAAGCCCCGGGGTCACAATTTCAGAAAAAATCTGACTTTCGGGAATTCACTCAAAAATGGTGCCCAACGGTTGCAAATGCTCCCCTGAAAGGTTTGGCCGTCGAAACAGAAGGCTTTTTATCACAGGACAAGAAATCAGCCCTCGACAACTTAAACGGCAGAATTTTTTTTTTTGAAAAAATCCCTAAGCCCCGGGGTCACAATTTTATAAAAAATCTGACTTTCGGGAATTCACTCAAAAATGGTGCCCAACGGTTGCAAATGCTCCCCTGAAAGGTTTGAGGGTCTAAACAGATGTCTTTTTATCTCAGGGCAAGAAATCAGCCCTCGACAACTTAACCGGTAGAAATTTTTTTTTTGAAAAAATCCTTAAGACCCGGGGTCACAATTTCAGAAAAAATCTGACTTTCGGGAATTCACTCAAAAATGGTGCCCAACGGTTGCAAATGCTCCCCTGAAAGGTTTGGCCGTCGAAACAGAAGGCTTTTTATCACAGGACAGGAAATCAGAGCTCGAGAACTTAACCGGCAGAAAAATATTTTTTTGAAAAAATCCCTAAGCCCCGGGGTCACAATTTCAGAAAAAATCTGACTTTGGGGAATTCACTCAAAAATGGTGCCCAACGGTTGCAAATGCTCCCCTGAAAGGGCTGGCGGTCGAAACAGAAGGCTTTTTATCACAGGACAAGAAATCAGAGCTCGAGAACTTAACCGGCAGAAAAATATTTTTTTGAAAAAATCCCTAAGCCCCGGGGTCACAATTTCAGAAAAAATCTGACTTTCGGGAATTCACCCAAAAATGGTGCCCAACGGTTGCCAATGCTCCCCTGAAAGGTTTGGCGGTCGAAACAGAAGGCTTATTATCACAGGACAAGAAATCAGCCCTCGACAACTTAACCGGTAGAAATTTTTTTTTTGAAAAAATCCCTAAGCCCCGGGGTCACAATTTCAGAAAAAATCTGACTTTCGGGAATTCACTCAAAAATGGTGCCCAACGGTTGCAAATGCTCCCCTGAAAGGTTTGGCCGTCGAAACAGAAGGCTTTTTATCACAGGACAAGAAATCAGCCCTCGACAACTTAACCGGCAGAAATTTTTTTTTTGAAAAACTCCCTAAGCCCCGGGGTCACAATTTCAGAAAAAATCTGACTTTCGGGAATTCACTCAAAAATGGTGCCCAACGGTTGCAGATGCTCCCCTGAAAGGTTTGGCGGTCGAAACAGAAGGCTTTTTATCACAGGACAAGAAATCAGCCCTCGACAACTTAACCGGCAGAAATTTTTCTTTTTGAAAAAATCCCTAAGCCCCGGGGTCACAATTTCAGAAAAAATCTGACTTTCGGGAATTCACTCAAAAATGGTGCCCAACGGTTGCAAATGCTCCCCTGAAAGGTTTGGCCGTCGAAACAGAAGGCTTTTTATCACAGGACAAGAAATCAGAGCTCGAGAACTTAACCGGCAGAAAAATATTTTTTTGAAAAAATCCCTAAGCCCCGGGGTCACAATTTCAGAAAAAATCTGACTTTGGGGAATTCACTCAAAAATGGTGCCCAACGGTTGCAAATGCTCCCCTGAAAGGGCTGGCGGTCGAAACAGAAGGCTTTTTATCACAGGACAAGAAATCAGAGCTCGAGAACTTAACCGGCAGAAAAATATTTTTTTGAAAAAATCCCTAAGCCCCGGGGTCACAATTTCAGAAAAAATCTGACTTTCGGGAATTCACCCAAAAATGGTGCCCAACGGTTGCCAATGCTCCCCTGAAAGGTTTGGCGGTCGAAACAGAAGGCTTTTTATCACAGGACAAGAAATCAGCCCTCGACAACTAAACCGGTAGAAATTTTTTTTTTGAAAAAATCCCTAAGCCCCGGGGTCACAATTTCAGAAAAAATCTGACTTTCGGGAATTCACTCAAAAATGGTGCCCAACGGTTGCAAATGCTCCCCTGAAAGGTTTGGCCGTCGAAACAGAAGGCTTTTTATCACAGGACAAGAAATCAGCCCTCGACAACTTAACCGGCAGAAATTTTTTTTTTGAAAAAATCCCTAAGCCCCGGGGTCACAATTTCAGAAAAAATCTGACTTTCGGGAATTCACTCAAAAATGGTGCCCAACGGTTGCAGATGCTCCCCTGAAAGGTTTGGCGGTCGAAACAGAAGGCTTTTTATCACAGGACAAGAAATCAGAGCTCGAGAACTGAACCGGCAGAAAAATATTTTTTTGAAAAAATCCCTAAGCCCCGGGGTCACAATTGCTGAAAAAAACTGACTTCAAGGGAATTCACTCAAAAATGGTGCCCAACGGTTGCAAATGCTCCCCTGAAAGGTTTGGCCGTCGAAACAGAAGGCTTTTTATCACAGGACAATAAATCAGCCCTCGACAACTTAACCGGCAGATTTTTTTTTTTTTGAAAAAATCCCTAAGCCCCGGGGTCACAATTTCAGAAAAAATCTGACTTTCGGGAATTCACTCAAAAATGGTGCCCAACGGTTGCAAATGCTCCCCTGAAAGGTTTGGCCGTCGAAACAGAAGGCTTTTTATCACAGGACAAGAAATCAGCCCTCGACAACTTAACCGGCAGAATTTTTTTTTTTGAAAAAATCCCTAAGCCCCGGGGTCACAATTTCAGAAAAAATCTGACTTTCGGGAATTCACTCAAAAATGGTGCCCAACGGTTGCAAATGCTCCCCTGAAAGGTTTGGCCGTCGAAACAGAAGGCTTTTTATCACAGGACAAGAAATCAGCCCTCGACAACTTAACCGGTAGAAATTTTTTTTTTGAAAAAATCCCTAAGCCCCGGGGTCACAATTTCAGAAAAAATCTGACTTTCGGGAATTCACTCAAAAATGGTGCCCAACGGTTGCAAATGCTCCCCTGAAAGGTTTGGCCGTCGAAACAGAAGGCTTTTTATCACAGGACAAGAAATCAGCCCTCGACAACTTAACCGGCAAAATTATTTTTTTTGAAAAAATCCCTAAGCCCCGGGGTCACAATTTCAGAAAAAATCTGACTTTCGGGAATTCACTCAAAAATGGTGCCCAACGGTTGCAAATGCTCCCCTGAAAGGTTTGGCCGTCGAAACAGAAGGCTTTTTATCACAGGACAAGAAATCAGAGCTCGAGAACTTAACCGGCAGAAAAATATTTTTTTGAAAAAATCCCTAAGCCCCGGGGTCACAATTTCAGAAAAAATCTGACTTTCGGGAATTCACTCAAAAATGGTGCCCAACGGTTGCAAATGCTCCCCTGAAAGGTTTGGCCGTCGAAACAGAAGGCTTTTTATCACAGGACAGCCCTCGACAACTTAACCAGCAGAATTTTTTTTTTTTGAAAAA
Source organism: Podarcis tiliguerta (assembly GCF_965153285.1). Classification (NCBI taxonomy): domain Eukaryota; kingdom Metazoa; phylum Chordata; class Lepidosauria; order Squamata; family Lacertidae; genus Podarcis; species Podarcis tiliguerta. The sequence goes on along the minus strand of NW_028148684.1, from coordinate 200,174 downwards.
ATCCCTAAGCCCCGGGGTCACAATTTCAGAAAAAATCTGACTTTCGGGAATTCACTCAAAAATGGTGCCGAACGGTTGCAAATGGTCCCCTGAAAGGTTTGGCCGTCGAAACAGAAGGCTTTTTATCACAGGACAAGAAATCAGCCCTCGACAACTTAACCGGTAGAAATTTTTTTTTTGAAAAAATCCCTAAGCCCCGGGGTCACAATTTCAGAAAAAATCTGACTTTCGGGAATTGACTCAAAAATGGTGCCCAACGGTTGCAAATGCTCCCCTGAAAGGTTTGGCCGTCGAAACAGAAGGCTTTTTATCACAGGACAAGAAATCAGCCCTCGACAACTTAACCGGCAAAATTATTTTTTTTTGAAAAAATCCCTAAGCCCCGGGGTCAAAATTTCATAAAAAATCAGACTTTCGGGAATTCACTCAAAAATGGTGCCCAACGGTTGCAAATGCTCTCCTGAAAGGTTTGGCCGTCGAAACAGAAGGCTTTTTATCACAGGACAAGAAATCAGAGCTCGAGAACTTAACCGGCAGAAAAATATTTTTTTGAAAAAATCCCTAAGCCCCGGGGTCACAATTTCAGAAAAAATCTGACTTTCGGGAATTCACTCAAAAATGGTGCCCAACGGTTGCAAATGCTCCCCTGAAAGGTTTGGCCGTCGAAACAGAAGGCTTTTTATCACAGGACAAGAAATCAGCCCTCGACAACTTAACCGGCAGAATTTTTTTTTTTTGAAAAAATCCCTAAGCCCCGGGGTCACAATTTCAGAAAAAATTTGACTTTCGGGAATTCACTCAAAAATGGTGCCCAACGGTTGCAAATGCTCCCCTGAAAGGTTTGGCCGTCGAAACAGAAGGCTTTTTATCACAGGACAAGAAATCAGCCCTCGACAACTTAACCGGTAGAAATTTTTTTTTTGAAAAAATCCCTAAGCCCCGGGGTCACAATTTCAGAAAAAAACTGACTTTCGGGAATTCACTCAAAAATGGTGCCCAACGGTTGCAAATGCTCCCCTGAAAGGTTTGGCGGTCGAAACAGAAGGCTTTTTATCACAGGACAAGAAATCAGCCCTCGACAACTTAACCGGCAGAAATTTTTTTTTTGAAAAAAACCCTAAGCCCCGGGGTCACAATTTCAGAAAAAATCTGACTTTCGGGAATTCACTCAAAAATGGTGCCCAACGGTTGCCAATGCTCCCCTGAAAGGTTTGGCCGTCGAAACAGAATGCTTTTTATCACAGGACAAGAAATCAGCCCTCGACAACTTAAACGGCAGAATTTTTTTTTTTGAAAAAATCCCTAAGCCCCGGCGTCACAATTTCATAAAAAATCTGACTTTCGGGAATTCACTCAAAAATGGTGCCCAACGGTTGCAAATGCTCCCCTGAAAGGTTTGGCGGTCTAAACAGATGTCTTTTTATCTCAGGGCAAGAAATCAGCCCTCGACAACTTATCCGGTAGAATTTTTTTTTTTTGAAAAAATCCCTAAGACCCGGGGTCACAATTTCAGAAAAAATCTGACTTTCGGGAATTCACTCAAAAATGGTGCCCAACGGTTGCAAATGCTCCCCTGAAATGTTTGGCCGTCGAAACAGAAGGCTTTTTATCACAGGACAAGAAATCAGAGCTCGAGAACTTAACCGGCAGAAAAATATTTTTTTGAAAAAATCCCTAAGCCCCGGGGTCACAATTTCAGAAAAAATCTGACTTTGGGGAATTCACTCAAAAATGGTGCCCAACGGTTGCAAATGCTCCCCTGAAAGGGCTGGCGGTCGAAACAGAAGGCTTTTTATCACAGGACAAGAAATCAGAGCTCGAGAACTTAACCGGCAGAAAAATATTTTTTTGAAAAAATCCCTAAGCCCCGGGGTCACAATTTCAGAAAAAATCTGACTTTCGGGAATTCACTCAAAAATGGTGCCCAACGGTTGCAAATGCTCCCCTGAAAGGTTTGGCCGTCGAAACAGATGTCTTTTTACCTCAGGGCAAGAAATCAGCCCTCGACAACTTAACCGGTAGAATTTTTTTTTTTGAAAAAATCCCTAAGCCCCGGGGTCACAATTTCAGAAAAAATCTGACTTTCGGGAATTCACTCAAAAATGGTGCCCAACGGTTGCCAATGCTCCCCTGAAAGGTTTGGCCGTCGAAACAGAATGCTTTTTATCACAGGACAAGAAATCAGCCCTCGACAACTTAAACGGCAGAATTTTTTTTTTTGAAAAAATCCCTAAGCCCCGGCGTCACAATTTCATAAAAAATCTGACTTTCGGGAATTCACTCAAAAATGGTGCCCAACGGTTGCAAATGCTCCCCTGAAAGGTTTGGCGGTCTAAACAGATGTCTTTTTATCTCAGGGCAAGAAATCAGCCCTCGACAACTTATCCGGTAGAATTTTTTTTTTTTGAAAAAATCCCTAAGACCCGGGGTCACAATTTCAGAAAAAATCTGACTTTCGGGAATTCACTCAAAAATGGTGCCCAACGGTTGCAAATGCTCCCCTGAAATGTTTGGCCGTCGAAACAGAAGGCTTTTTATCACAGGACAAGAAATCAGAGCTCGAGAACTTAACCGGCAGAAAAATATTTTTTTGAAAAAATCCCTAAGCCCCGGGGTCACAATTTCAGAAAAAATCTGACTTTGGGGAATTCACTCAAAAATGGTGCCCAACGGTTGCAAATGCTCCCCTGAAAGGGCTGGCGGTCGAAACAGAAGGCTTTTTATCACAGGACAAGAAATCAGAGCTCGAGAACTTAACCGGCAGAAAAATATTTTTTTGAAAAAATCCCTAAGCCCCGGGGTCACAATTTCAGAAAAAATCTGACTTTCGGGAATTCACTCAAAAATGGTGCCCAACGGTTGCAAATGCTCCCCTGAAAGGTTTGGCCGTCGAAACAGAAGGCTTTTTATCACAGGACAAGAAATCAGCCCTCGATAACTTAACCGGCAGAATTTTTTTTTTTTGAAAAAATCCCTAAGCCCCGGGGTCACAATTTCAGAAAAAATCTGACTTTCGGGAATTCACTCAAAAATGGTGCCCAACGGTTGCAAATGCTCCCCTGAAAGGTTTGGCGGTCGAAACAGAAGGTTTTTTATCACAGGACAAGAAATCAGCCCTCTATAACTTAACCGGCAGAAATTTTTTTTTTGAAAAAATCCCTAAGCCCCGGGGTCACAATTTCAGAAAAAATCTGACTTTCGGGAATTCACTCAAAAATGGTGCCCAACGGTTGCAAATGCTCCCCTGAAAGGTTTGGCCGTCGAAACAGAAGGCTTTTTATCACAGGACAAGAAATCAGCCCTCGACAACTTAACCGGCAGAAATTTTTTTTTTTGAAAAAATCCCTAAGCCCCGGGGTCACAATTTCAGAAAAAATCTGACTTTCAGGAATTCAGTCAAAAATGGTGCCCAACGGTTGCCAATGCTCCCCTGAAAGGTTTAGCCGTCGAAACAGAAGGCTTTTTATCACAGGACAAGAAATCAGCCCTTGACAACTTAACCGGCAGAATTTTTTTTTTTTGAAAAAATCCCTAAGCCCCGGGGTCACAATTTCAGAAAAAATCTGACTTTCGGGAATTCACTCAAAAATGGTGCCCAGCGGTTGCAAATGCTCCCCTGAAAGGTTTGGCCGTCGAAACAGAAGGCTTTTTATCACAGGACAAGAAATCAGCCCTCGATAACTTAACCGGCAGAAATTTTTTTTTTGAAAAAATCCCTAAGCCCCAGGGTCACAATTTCAGAAAAAATCTGACTTTCGGGAATTCACTCAAAAATGGTGCCCAACGGTTGCAAATGCTCCCCTGAAAGGTTTGGCGGTCGAAACAGAAGGCTTTTTATCACAGGACAAGAAATCAGCCCTCGATAACTTAACCGGCAGAAATTTTTTTTTTGAAAAAATCCCTAAGCCCCGGGGTCAAAATTTCAGAAAAAATCTGACTTTCGGGAATTCACTCAAAAATGGTGCCCAATGGTTGCAAATGCTCCCCTGAAAGGTTTGGCCGTCGAAACAGAAGGCTTTTTATCACAGGACAAGAAATCAGAGCTCGACAACTTAACCGGCAGAAATTTTTTTTAAAAAAAAATCCCTAAGCCCCGGGGTCACAATTTCAGAAAAAATCTGACTTTCGGGAATTCACTCAAAAATGGTGCCCAACGGTTGCAAATGCTCCCCTGAAAGGTTTGGCCATCGAAACAGAAGGCTTTTTATCACAGGAGAAGAAATCAGCCCTCGACAACTTAACCGGCAGAATTATTTTTTTTGAAAAAATCCCTAAGCCCCGGGGTCACAATTTCATAAAAAATCTGACTTTCGGGAATTCACTCAAAAATGGTGCCCAACGGTTGCAAATGCTCCCCTGAAAGGTTTGGCCATAGAAACAGAAGGCTTTTTATCACAGGACAAGAAATCAGAGCTCGATAACTTAACCGGCAGAAAAATATTTTTTTGAAAAAATCCCTAAGCACCGGGGTCACAATTTCAGAAAAAATCTGACTTTCGGGAATTCACTAAAAAATGGTGCCCAACGGTTGCAAATGCTCCCCTGAAAGGTTTGGCGGTCGAAACAGAAGGCTTTTTATCACAGGACAAGAAATCAGCCCTCGATAACTTAACCGGCAGAAATTTTTTTTTGAAAAAATCCCTAAGCCCCAGGGTCACAATTTCAGAAAAAATCTGACTTTCGGGAATTCACTCAAAAATGGTGCCCAACGGTTGCAAATGCTCCCCTGAAAGGTTTGGCGGTCGAAACAGAAGGCTTTTTATCACAGGACAAGAAATCAGCCCTCGATAACTTAACCGGCAGAAATTTTTTTTTTGAAAAAATCCCTAAGCCCCGGGGTCAAAATTTCAGAAAAAATCTGACTTTCGGGAATTCACCCAAAAATGGTGCCCAATGGTTGCAAATGCTCCCCTGAAAGGTTTGGCCGTCGAAACAGAAGGCTTTTTATCACAGGACAAGAAATCAGAGCTCGACAACTTAACCGGCAGAAATTTTTTTTAAAAAAAAATCCCTAAGCCCCGGGGTCACAATTTCAGAAAAAATCTGACTTTCGGGAATTCACTCAAAAATGGTGCCCAACGGTTGCAAATGCTCCCCTGAAAGGTTTGGCCATCGAAACAGAAGTCTTTTTATCACAGGACAAGAAATCAGCCCTCGACAACTTAACCGGCAGAATTATTTTTTTTGAAAAAATCCCTAAGCCCCGGGGTCACAATTTCATAAAAAATCTGACTTTGGGGAATTCACTCAAAAATGGTGCCCAACGGTTGCAAATGCTCCCCTGAAAGGTTTGGCCGTAGAAACAGAAGGCTTTTTATCACAGGACAAGAAATCAGAGCTCGATAACTTAACCGGCAGAAAAATATTTTTTTGAAAAAATCCCTAAGCACCGGGGTCACAATTTCAGAAAAAATCTGACTTTCGGGAATTCACTAAAAAATGGTGCCCAACGGTTGCAAATGCTCCCCTGAAAGGGCTGGCGGTCGAAACAGAAGGCTTTTTATCACAGGACAAGAAATCAGAGCTCGAGAACTTAACCGGCAGAAATTTTTTTTTTGAAAAAATCCCTAAGCCCCGGGGTCACAATTTCATAAAAAAATCTGACTTTGGGGAATTCACTCAAAAATGGTGCCCAACGGTAGCAAATGCTCCCCTGAAAGGGCTGGCGGTCGAAACAGAAGGCTTTTTATCACAGGACAAGAAATCAGAGCTCGAGAACTTAACCGGCAGAAAAATATTTTTTTGAAAAAATCCCTAAGCCCCGGGGTCACAATTTCAGAAAAAATCTGACTTTGGGGAATTCACTCAAAAATGGTGCCCAACGGTTGCAAATGCTCCCCTGAAAGGTTTGGCGGTCTAAACAGATGTCTTTTTACCTCAGGGCAAGAAATCAGCCCTCGATAACTTAACCGGCAGAAATTTTTTTTTTGAAAAAATCCCTAAGCCCCGGGGTCAAAATTTCAGAAAAAATCTGACTTTCGGGAATTCACTCAAAAATGGTGCCCAATGGTTGCAAATGCTCCCCTGAAAGGTTTGGCCGTCGAAACAGAAGGCTTTTTATCACAGGACAAGAAATCAGAGCTCGACAACTTAACCGGCAGAATTTTTTTTTTAAAAAAAATCCCTAAGCCCCGGCGTCACAATTTCAGAAAAAATCTGACTTTCGGGAATTCACTCAAAAATGGTGCCCAACGGTTGCAAATGCTCCCCTGAAAGGTTTGGCCATCGAAACAGAAGTCTTTTTATCACAGGACAAGAAATCAGCCCTCGACAACTTAACCGGCAGAAAAATATTTTTTTGAAAAAATCCCTAAGCCCCGGGGTCACAATTTCATAAAAAAATCTGACTTTGGGGAATTCACTCAAAAATGGTGCCCAACGGTTGCAAATGCTCCCCTGAAAGGGCTGGCGGTCGAAACAGAAGGCTTTTTATCACAGGACAAGAAATCAGAGCTCGAGAACTTAACCGGCAGAAAAATATTTTTTTGAAAAAATCCCTAAGCCCCGGGGTCACAATTTCAGAAAAAATCTGACTTTCGGGAATTCACTCAAAAATGGTGCCCAACGGTTGCAAATGCTCCCCTAAAAGGTTTGGCGGTCTAAACAGATGTCTTTTTACCTCAGGGCAAGAAATCAGCCCTCGACAACTTAACCGGTAGAAAATTTTTTTTTGAAAAAATCCCTAAGCCCCGGGGTCACAATTTCAGAAAAAATCTGACTTTCGGGAATTCACTCAAAAATGGTGCCCAACGGTTGCAAATGCTCCCCTGAAAGGTTTGGCGGTCGAAACAGAAGGCTTTTTATCACAGGACAAGAAGTCAGCCCTCGACAACTTAACCGGTAGAAATTTTTTTTTTGAAAAAATCCCTAAGCCCCGGGGTCACAATTTCAGAAAAAATCTGACTTTCGGGAATTCACTCATAAATGGTGCCCAACGGTTGCAAATGCTCCCCTGAAAGGTTTGGCCGTCGAAACAGAAGGCTTTTTATCACAGGAGAAGAAATCAGCCCTCGACAACTTAACCGGCAGAAATTTTTTTTTTTGAAAAACTCCCTAAGCCCCGGGGTCACAATTTGAGAAAAAATCTGACTTTCGGGAATTCACTCAAAAATGGTGCCCAACGGTTGCAGATGCTCCCCTGAAAGGTTTGGCGGTCGAAACAGAAGGCTTTTTATCACAGGACAAGAAATCAGCCCTCGACAACTTAACCGGCAGAAATTTTTCTTTTTGAAAAAATCCCTAAGCCCCGGGGTCACAATTTCATAAAAAATCTGACTTTCGGGAATTCACTCATAAATGGTGCCCAACGGTTGCAAATGCTCCCCTGAAAGGTTTGGCCGTCGAAACAGAAGGCTTTTTTATCACAGGACAAGAAATCAGCCCTCGATTACTTAACCGGCAGAAATTTTTTTTTTTAAAAAAATCCCTAAGCCCCGGGGTCACAATTTCATAAAAAATCTGACTTTCGGGAATTCACTCAAAAATGGTGCCCAACGGTTGCCAATGCTCCCCTGAAAGGTTTGGCCGTCGAAACAGAAGGCTTTTTATCACAGGACAAGAAATCAGCCCTCGACAACTTAACCGGCAGAATTTTTTTTTTTGAAAAAATCCCTAAGCCCCGGGGTCACAATTTGAGAAAAAATCTGACTTTCGGGAATTCACTCAAAAATGGTGCCCAACGGTTGCAAATGCTCCCCTGAAAGGTTTGGCCGTCGAAACAGAAGGCTTTTTATCACAGGACAAGAAATCAGCCCTCGACAACTTAACCGGCAGAATTTTTTTTTTTGAAAAAATCCCTAAGCCCCGGGGTCACAATTTCAGAAAAAATCTGACTTTCGGGAATTCACTCAAAAATGGTGCCCAACGGTTGCAAATGCTCCCCTGAAAGGTTTGGCGGTCTAAACAGATGTCTTTTTACCTCAGGGCAAGAAATCAGCCCTCGATAACTTAACCGGCAGAAATTTTTTTTTTGAAAAAATCCCTAAGCCCCGGGGTCAAAATTTCAGAAAAAATCTGACTTTCGGGAATTCACTCAAAAATGGTGCCCAATGGTTGCAAATGCTCCCCTGAAAGGTTTGGCCGTCGAAACAGAAGGCTTTTTATCACAGGACAAGAAATCAGAGCTCGACAACTTAACCGGCAGAATTTTTTTTTTAAAAAAAATCCCTAAGCCCCGGCGTCACAATTTCAGAAAAAATCTGACTTTCGGGAATTCACTCAAAAATGGTGCCCAACGGTTGCAAATGCTCCCCTGAAAGGTTTGGCCATCGAAACAGAAGTCTTTTTATCACAGGACAAGAAATCAGCCCTCGACAACTTAACCGGCAGAAAAATATTTTTTTGAAAAAATCCCTAAGCCCCGGGGTCACAATTTCATAAAAAAATCTGACTTTGGGGAATTCACTCAAAAATGGTGCCCAACGGTTGCAAATGCTCCCCTGAAAGGTTTGGCCGTCGAAACAGAAGGCTTTTTATCACAGGAGAAGAAATCAGCCCTCGACAACTTAACCGGCAGAAATTTTTTTTTTTGAAAAACTCCCTAAGCCCCGGGGTCACAATTTGAGAAAAAATCTGACTTTCGGGAATTCACTCAAAAATGGTGCCCAACGGTTGCAGATGCTCCCCTGAAAGGTTTGGCGGTCGAAACAGAAGGCTTTTTATCACAGGACAAGAAATCAGCCCTCGACAACTTAACCGGCAGAAATTTTTCTTTTTGGAAAAATCCCTAAGCCCCGGGGTCACAATTTCATAAAAAATCTGACTTTCGGGAATTCACTCAAAAATGGTGCCCAACGGTTGCAAATGCTCCCCTGAAAGGTTTGGCCGTCGAAACAGAAGGCTTTTTATCACAGGACAAGAAATCAGCCCTCGATTACTTAACCGGCAGAAATTTTTTTTTTTGAAAAAATCCCTAAGCCCCGGGGTCACAATTTCATAAAAAATCTGACTTTCGGGAATTCACTCAAAAATGGTGCCCAACGGTTGCCAATGCTCCCCTGAAAGGTTTGGCCGTCGAAACAGAAGGCTTTTTATCACAGGACAAGAAATCAGCCCTCGACAACTTAACCGGCAGAATTTTTTTTTTTGAAAAAATCCCTAAGCCCCGGGGTCACAATTTGAGAAAAAATCTGACTTTCGGGAATTCACTCAAAAATGGTGCCCAACGGTTGCAAATGCTCCCCTGAAAGGTTTGGCCGTCGAAACAGAAGGCTTTTTATCACAGGACAAGAAATCAGCCCTCGACAACTTAACCGGCAGAATTTTTTTTTTTTGAAAAAATCCCTAAGCCCCGGGGTCACAATTTCAGAAAAAATCTGACTTTCGGGAATTCACTCAAAAATGGTGCCCAACGGTTGCAAATGCTCCCCTGAAAGATTTGGCCGTCGAAACAGAAGGCTTTTTATCACCAGACAAGAAATCAGCCCTCGACAACTTAACCGGCAGAAATTTTTCTTTTTGAAAAAATCCCTAAGCCCCGGGGTCACAATTTCATAAAAAATCTGACTTTCGGGAATTCACTCAAAAATGGTGCCCAACGGTTGCAAATGCTCCCCTGAAAGGTTTGGCCGTCGAAACAGAAGGCTTTTTATCACAGGACAAGAAATCAGCCCTCGACAACTTAACCGGCAGAATTATTTTTTTTGAAAAACTCCCTAAGCCCCGGGGTCACAATTTGAGAAAAAATCTGACTTTCGGGAATTCACTCAAAAATGGTGCCCAACGGTTGCAGATGCTCCCCTGAAAGGTTTGGCGGTCGAAACAGAAGGCTTTTTATCACAGGACAAGAAATCAGCCCTCGACAACTTAACCGGCAGAAATTTTTCTTTTTGAAAAAATCCCTAAGCCCCGGGGTCACAATTTCATAAAAAATCTGACTTTCGGGAATTCACTCAAAAATGGTGCCCAACGGTTGCAAATGCTCCCCTGAAAGGTTTGGCCGTCGAAACAGAAGGCTTTTTATCACAGGACAAGAAATCAGCCCTCGATTACTTAACCGGCAGAAATTTTTTTTTTTGAAAAAATCCCTAAGCCCCGGGGTCACAATTTCATAAAACATCTGACTTTCGGGAATTCACTCAAAAATGGTGCCCAACGGTTGCCAATGCTCCCCTGAAAGGTTTGGTGGTCGAAACAAGGCTTTTTATCACAGGACAAGAAATCAGCCCTCGACAACTTAACCGGCAGAATTTTTCTTTTTGAAAAAATCCCTAAGCCCCGGGGTCACAATTTCATAAAAAATCTGACTTTCGGGAATTCACTCAAAAATGGTGCCCAACGGTTGCAAATGCTCCCCTGAAAGGTTTGGCCGTCGAAACAGAAGGCTTTTTATCACAGGACAAGAAATCAGCCCTCGACAACTTAACCGGCAGAATTATTTTTTTTGAAAAACTCCCTAAGCCCCGGGGTCACAATTTGAGAAAAAATCTGACTTTCGGGAATTCACTCAAAAATGGTGCCCAACGGTTGCAGATGCTCCCCTGAAAGGTTTGGCGGTCGAAACAGAAGGCTTTTTATCACAGGACAAGAAATCAGCCCTCGACAACTTAACCGGCAGAAATTTTTCTTTTTGAAAAAATCCCTAAGCCCCGGGGTCACAATTTCATAAAAAATCTGACTTTCGGGAATTCACTCAAAAATGGTGCCCAACGGTTGCAAATGCTCCCCTGAAAGGTTTGGCCGTCGAAACAGAAGGCTTTTTATCACAGGACAAGAAATCAGCCCTCGATTACTTAACCGGCAGAAATTTTTTTTTTTGAAAAAATCCCTAAGCCCCGGGGTCACAATTTCATAAAACATCTGACTTTCGGGAATTCACTCAAAAATGGTGCCCAACGGTTGCCAATGCTCCCCTGAAAGGTTTGGTGGTCGAAACAGAAGGCTTTTTATCACAGGACAAGAAATCAGCCCTCGACAACTTAACCGGCAGAATTTTTTTTTTTGGAAAAATCCCTAAGCCCCGGGGTCACAATTTCAGAAAAAATCTGACTTTCGGGAATTCACTCATAAATGGTGCCCAACGGTTGCAAATGCTCCCCTGAAAGGTTTGGCCGTCGAAACAGAAGGCTTTTTATCACAGGAGAAGAAATCAGCCCTCGACAACTTAACCGGCAGAAATTTTTTTTTTTGAAAAACTCCCTAAGCCCCGGGGTCACAATTTGAGAAAAAATCTGACTTTCGGGAATTCACTCAAAAATGGTGCCCAACGGTTGCAGATGCTCCCCTGAAAGGTTTGGCGGTCGAAACAGAAGGCTTTTTATCACAGGACAAGAAATCAGCCCTCGACAACTTAACCGGCAGAAATTTTTCTTTTTGAAAAAATCCCTAAGCCCCGGGGTCACAATTTCATAAAAAATCTGACTTTCGGGAATTCACTCAAAAATGGTGCCCAACGGTTGCAAATGCTCCCCTGAAAGGTTTGGCCGTCGAAACAGAAGGCTTTTTATCACAGGACAAGAAATCAGCCCTCGATTACTTAACCGGCAGAAATTTTTTTTTTTGAAAAAATCCCTAAGCCCCGGGGTCACAATTTCATAAAAAATCTGACTTTCGGGAATTCACTCAAAAATGGTGCCCAACGGTTGCCAATGCTCCCCTGAAAGGTTTGGCCGTCGAAACAGAAGGCTTTTTATCACAGGACAAGAAATCAGCCCTCGACAACTTAACCGGCAGAATTTTTTTTTTTGAAAAAATCCCTAAGCTTCGGGGTCACAATTTGAGAAAAAATCTGACTTTCGGGAATTCACTCAAAAATGGTGCCCAACGGTTGCAAATGCTCCCCTGAAAGGTTTGGCCGTCGAAACAGAAGGCTTTTTATCACAGGACAAGAAATCAGCCCTCGACAACTTAACCGGCAGAATTTTTTTTTTTGAAAAAATCCCTAAGCCCCGGGGTCACAATTTCAGAAAAAATCTGACTTTCGGGAATTCACTCAAAAATGGTGCCCAACGGTTGCAAATGCTCCCCTGAAAGATTTGGCCGTCGAAACAGAAGGCTTTTTAACACCAGACAAGAAATCAGCCCTCGACAACTTAACCGGCAGAAATTTTTCTTTTTGAAAAAATCCCTAAGCCCCGGGGTCACAATTTCATAAAAAATCTGACTTTCGGGAATTCACTCAAAAATGGTGCCCAACGGTTGCAAATGCTCCCCTGAAAGGTTTGGCCGTCGAAACAGAAGGCTTTTTATCACAGGACAAGAAATCAGCCCTCGACAACTTAACCGGCAGAATTATTTTTTTTGAAAAACTCCCTAAGCCCCGGGGTCACAATTTGAGAAAAAATCTGACTTTCGGGAATTCACTCAAAAATGGTGCCCAACGGTTGCAGATGCTCCCCTGAAAGGTTTGGCGGTCGAAACAGAAGGCTTTTTATCACAGGACAAGAAATCAGCCCTCGACAACTTAACCGGCAGAAATTTTTCTTTTTGAAAAAATCCCTAAGCCCCGGGGTCACAATTTCATAAAAAATCTGACTTTCGGGAATTCACTCAAAAATGGTGCCCAACGGTTGCAAATGCTCCCCTGAAAGGTTTGGCCGTCGAAACAGAAGGCTTTTTATCACAGGACAAGAAATCAGCCCTCGATTACTTAACCGGCAGAAATTTTTTTTTTTGAAAAAATCCCTAAGCCCCGGGGTCACAATTTCATAAAACATCTGACTTTCGGGAATTCACTCAAAAATGGTGCCCAACGGTTGCAAATGCTCCCCTGAAAGGTTTGGCGGTCGAAACAGAAGGCTTTTTATCACAGGACAAGAAATCAGCCCTCGACAACTTAACCGGCAGAATTATTTTTTTTGAAAAAATCCCTAAGCCCCGGGGTCACAATTTCAGAAAAAATCTGACTTTCGGGAATTCACTCAAAAATGGTGCCCAACGGTTGCAAATGCTCCCATGAAAGGTTTGGCCGTCGAAACAGAATGCTTTTTATCACAGGACAAGAAATCAGCCCTCGACAACTTAACCGGCAGAAATTTTTTTTTTGAAAGAATCCCTTAGCCCCGGGGTCACAATTTCAGAAAAAATCTGACTTTGGGGAATTCACTCAAAAATGGTGCCCAACGGTTGCAAATGCTCCCCTGAAAGGGCTGGCGGTCGAAACAGAAGGCTTTTTATCACAGGACAAGAAATCAGAGCTCGAGAACTTAACCGGCAGAAAAATATTTTTTTGAAAAACTCCCTAAGCCCCGGGGTCACAATTTCATAAAAAATCTGACTTTCGGGAATTCACTCAAAAATGGTGCCCAACGGTTACAAATGCTCCCCTGAAAGGTTTGGCCGTCGAAACAGAAGGCTTTTTATCACAGGACAAGGAATCAGCCCTCGACAACTTAACCGGCAGAAATTTTTTTTTTGAAAAAATCCCTAAGCCCCGGGGTCACAATTTCAGAAAAAATCTGACTTTCGGGAATTCACTCAAAAATGGTGCCCAACGGTTGCAGATGCTCCCCTGAAAGGTTTGGCCGTCGAAACAGAACGCTTTTTATCACAGGACAAGAAATCAGAGCTCGAGAACTTAACCGGCAGAAAAATATTTTTTTGAAAAAATCCCTAAGCCCCGGGGTCACAATTTCAGAAAAAATCTGACTTCACGGGAATTCACTCAAAAATGGTGCCCAACGGTTGCAAATGCTCCCCTGAAAGGTTTGGCCGTCGAAACAGAAGGCTTTTTACCACAGGACAAGAAATCAGCCCTCGACAACTTAACCGGCAGAAATTTTTCTTTTTGAAAAAATCCCTAAGCCCCGGGGTCACAATTTCAGAAAAAATCTGACTTTCGGGAATTCACTCAAAAATGGTGCCCAACGGTTGCAAATGCTCCCCTGAAAGGTTTGGCGGTCAAAACAGAAGGCTTTTTATCACAGGACAAGAAACCAGCCCTCGATAACTTAACCGGCAGAAATTTTTTTTTGAAAAAATCCCTAAGCCCCGGGGTCACAATTTCAGAAAAAATCTGACTTTCGGGAATTCACTCAAAAATGGTGCCCAACGGTTGCAAATGCTCCCCTGAAAGGTTTGGCCGTCGAAACAGAAGGCTTTTTATCACGGGACAAGAAATCAGCCCTCGACAACTTAACCGGCAGAAATTTTTTTTTTTGAAAAAATCCCTAAGCCCCGGGGTCACAATTTCAGAAAAAATCTGACTTTCGGGAATTCACTCAAAAATGGTGCCCAACGGTTGCCAATGCTCCCCTGAAAGGTTTGGCCGTCGAAACAGAAGGCTTTTTATCACAAGACAAGAAATCAGCCCTCGACAACTTAACCGGCAGAATTATTTTTTTTGAAAAAATCCCTAAGCCCCGGGGTCACAATTTCAGAAAAAATCTGACTTTCAGGAATTCACTCAAAAATGGTGCCCAACGGTTGCAAATGCTCCCCTGAAAGGTTTGGCCATCGAAACAGAAGGCTTTTTATCACAGGACAAGAAATCAGCCCTCGACAACTTAACCGGCAGAATTTTTTTTTTTTGAAAAAATCCCCAAGCCCCGGGGTCACAATTTCAGAAAAAATCTGACTTTCGGGAATTCACTCAAAAATGGTGCCCAACGGTTGCAAATGCTCCCTTGAAAGGTTTGGCGGTCGAAACAGAAGGCTTTTTATCACAGGACAAGAAATCAGAGCTCGAGAACTTAACCGGCAGAAAAATATTTTTTTGAAAAAATCCCTAAGCCCCGGGGTCACAATTTCAGAAAAAATCTGACTTTCGGGAATTCACTCAAAAATGGTGCCCAACGGTTGCAAATGCTCCCCTGAAAGGTTTGGCCGTCGAAACAGAAGGCTTTTTATCACAGGACAAGAAATCAGCCCTCGACAACTTAACCGGCAGAAATTTTTTTTTTGAAAAAATCCCTAAGCCCCGGGGTCACAATTTCATAAAAAATCTGACTTTCCGGAATTCACTCAAAAATGGTGCCCAACGGTTGCAAATGCTCCCCTGAAAGGTTTGGCGGTCTAAACAGATGTCTTTTTATCTCAGGGCAAGAAATCAGCCCTCGACAACTTAACCGGTAGATATTTTTTTTTTGAAAAAATCCCTAAGCCCCGGGGTCACAATTTCATAAAAAATCTGACTTTCGGGAATTCACTCAAAAATGGTGCCCAACGGTTGCAAATGCTCCCCTGAAAGGTTTGGCCGTCGAAACAGAAGGCTTTTTTTTCACAGGACAAGAAATCAGCCCTCGACAACTTAACCGGCAGAATTTTTTTTTTTGAAAAAATCCCTAAGCCCCGGGGTCACAATTTCAGAAAAAATCTGACTTTCGGGAATTCACTCAAAAATGGTGCCCAACGGTTGCAAATGCTCCCCTGAAAGGTTTGGCCGTCGAAACAGAAGGCTTTTTTTCACAGGACAAGAAATCAGCCCTCGACAACTTAACCGGCAGAATTTTTTTTTAAAAAAATCCCTAAGCCCCGGGGTCACAATTTCAGAAAAAATCTGACTTTCGGGAATTCACTCAAAAATGGTGCCCAACGGTTGCAAATGCTCCCCTGAAAGGTTTGGCCGTCGAAACAGAAGGCTTTTTATCACAGGACAAGAAATCAGCCCTCAACAACTTAACCGGCAGAAATTTTTTTTTTGAAAAAATCCCTAAGCCCCGGGGTCGCAATTTCAGAAAAAATCTGACTTTCGGGAATTCACTCAAAAATGGTGCCCAACGGTTGCAAATGCTCCCCTGAAAGGTTTGGCGGTCGAAACAGAAGGCTTTTTATCACAGGACAAGAAATCAGAGCTCGAGAACTTAACCGGCAGAAAAATATTTTTTTGAAAAAATCCCTAAGCCCCGGGGTCACAATTTCAGAAAAAATCTGACTTTCGGGAATTCACTCAAAAATGGTGCCCAACGGTTGCAAATGCTCCCCTGAAAGGTTTGGCCGTCGAAACAGAAGGCTTTTTATCACAGGACAAGAAATCAGCCCTCGACAACTTAACCGGCAGAAATTTTTTTTTTGAAAAAATCCCTAAGCCCCGGGGTCACAATTACATAAAAAATCTGACTTTCCGGAATTCACTCAAAAATGGTGCCCAACGGTTGCAAATGCTCCCCTGAAAGGTTTGGCGGTCTAAACAGATGTCTTTTTATCTCAGGGCAAGAAATCAGCCCTCGACAACTTAACCGGTAGATATTTTTTTTTTGAAAAAATCCCTAAGCCCCGGGGTCACAATTTCATAAAAAATCTGACTTTCGGGAATTCACTCAAAAATGGTGCCCAACGGTTGCAAATGCTCCCCTGAAAGGTTTGGCCGTCGAAACAGAAGGCTTTTTTTTCACAGGACAAGAAATCAGACCTCGACAACTTAACCGGCAGAATTTTTTTTTTTGAAAAAATCCCTAAGCCCCGGGGTCACAATTTCAGAAAAAATCTGACTTTCGGGAATTCACTCAAAAATGGTGCCCAACGGTTGCAAATGCTCCCCTGAAAGGTTTGGCCGTCGAAACAGAAGGCTTTTTTTCACAGGACAAGAAATCAGCCCTCGACAACTTAACCGGCAGAATTTTTTTTTAAAAAAAAATCCCTAAGCCCCGGGGTCACAATTTCAGAAAAAATCTGACTTTCGGGAATTCACTCAAAAATGGTGCCCAACGGTTGCCAATGCTCCCCTGAAAGGTTTGGCCGTCGAAACAGAAGGCTTTTTATCACAGGACAAGAAATCAGCCCTCGACAACTTAACCGCCAGAATTTTTTTTTGAAAAAATCCCTAAGCCCCGGGGTCACAATTTCAGAAAAAATCTGACTTTGGGGAATTCACTCAAAAATGGTCCCCAACGGTTGCAAATGCTCCCCTGAAAGGGCTGGCGGTCGAAACAGAAGGCTTCTTATCACAGGACAAGAAATCAGAGCTCGATAACTTAACCGGCAGAAAAATATTTTTTTGAAAAAATCCCTAAGCCCCGGGGTCACAATTTTAGAAAAAATCTGACTTTCGGGAATTCACTCAAAAATGGTGCCCAACGGTTGCAAATGCTCCCCTGAAAGGTTTGGCCGTCGAAACTGAAGGCTTTTTATCACAGGACAAGAAATCAGCCCTCGACAACTTAACCGGCAGAATTTTTTTTTTTGAAAAAATCCCTAAGCCCCGGGGTCACAATTTCAGAAAAAATCTGACTTTCGGGAATTCACTCAAAAATGGTGCCCAACGGTTGCAAATGCTCCCCTGAAAGGTTTGGCTGTCAAAACAGAAGGCTTTTTATCACAGGACAAGAAATCAGAGCTCGATAACTTAACCGGCAGAAAAATATTTTTTTGAAAAAATCCCTAACCACCGGGGTCACAATTTCAGAAAAAATCTGACTTTCGGGAATTCACTCAAAAATGGTGCCCAACGGTTGCCAATGCTCCCCTGAAAGGTTTGGCCGTCGAAACAGAAGGCTTCTTATCACAGGACAAGAAATCAGCCCTCGACAACTTAACCGGCAGAAATTTTTTTTTTGAAAAAATCCCTAAGCCCCGGGGTCACAATTTCAGAAAAAATCTGACTTTCGGGAATTCACTCAAAAATGGTGCCCAACGGTTGCAAATGCTCCCCTGAAAGGTTTGGCCGTCGAAACAGAAGGCTTTTTATCACAGGACAAGAAATCAGCCCTCGACAACTTAACTGGCAGAATATTTTTTTTGAAAAAAACCCTAAGCCCCGGGGTCACAATTTCAGAAAAAAATCTGACTTTCGGGAATTCACTCAAAAATGGTGCCCAACGGTTGCAAATGCTCCCCTGAAAGGTTTGGCGGTCGAAACAGAAGGCTTTTTATCACAGGACAAGAAATCAGAGCTCGAGAACTTAACCGGCAGAAAAATATTTTTTGGAAAAAATCCCTAAGCCCCGGGGTCACAATTTCATAAAAGGTCTGACTTTCGGGAATTCACTCAAAAATGGTGCCCAACGGTTGCAAATGCTCCCCTGAAAGGGCTGGCGGTCGAAACAGAAGGCTTTTTATCACAGGACAAGAAATCAGAGCTCCAGAACTTAACCGGCAGAAAAATATTTTTTTGAAAAAATCCCTAAGCCCCGGGGTCACAATTTTAGAAAAAATCTGACTTTCGGGAATTCACTCAAAAATGGTGCCCAACGGTTGCAAATGCTCCCCTGAAAGGTTTGGCCGTCGAAACAGAAGGCTTTTTATCACAGGACAAGAAATCAGCCCTCGACAACTTAACCGGCAGAATTTTTTTTTTTGAAAAAATCCCTAAGCCCCGGGGTCACAATTTCAGAAAAAATCTGACTTTCGGGAATTCACTCAAAAATGGTGCCCAACGGTTGCAAATGCTCCCCTGAAAGGTTTGGCCGTCGAAACAGAAGGCTTTTTATCACAGGACAAGAAATCAGCCCTCGACAACTTAACCGGCAGAAATTTTTTTTTTGAAAAAATCCCTAAGCCCCGGGGTCACAATTACATAAAAAATCTGACTTTCCGGAATTCACTCAAAAATGGTGCCCAACGGTTGCAAATGCTCCCCTGAAAGGTTTGGCGGTCTAAACAGATGTCTTTTTATCTCAGGGCAAGAAATCAGCCCTCGACAACTTAACCGGTAGATATTTTTTTTTTGAAAAAATCCCTAAGCCCCGGGGTCACAATTTCATAAAAAATCTGACTTTCGGGAATTCACTCAAAAATGGTGCCCAACGGTTGCAAATGCTCCCCTGAAAGGTTTGGCCGTCGAAACAGAAGGCTTTTTTTTCACAGGACAAGAAATCAGCCCTCGACAACTTAACCGGCAGAATTTTTTTTTTTGAAAAAATCCCTAAGCCCCGGGGTCACAATTTCAGAAAAAATCTGACTTTCGGGAATTCACTCAAAAATGGTGCCCAACGGTTGCAAATGCTCCCCTGAAAGGTTTGGCCGTCGAAACAGAAGGCTTTTTTTCACAGGACAAGAAATCAGCCCTCGACAACTTAACCGGCAGAATTTTTTTTTTAAAAAAAATCCCTAAGCCCCGGGGTCACAATTTCAGAAAAAATCTGACTTTCGGGAATTCACTCAAAAATGGTGCCCAACGGTTGCCAATGCTCCCCTGAAAGGTTTGGCCGTCGAAACAGAAGGCTTTTTATCACAGGACAAGAAATCAGCCCTCGACAACTTAACCGGCAGAAATTTTTTTTTTGAAAAAATCCCTAAGCCCCGGGGTCACAATTACATAAAAAATCTGACTTTCCGGAATTCACTCAAAAATGGTGCCCAACGGTTGCAAATGCTCCCCTGAAAGGTTTGGCGGTCTAAACAGATGTCTTTTTATCTCAGGGCAAGAAATCAGCCCTCGACAACTTAACCGGTAGATATTTTTTTTTTGAAAAAATCCCTAAGCCCCGGGGTCACAATTTCATAAAAAATCTGACTTTCGGGAATTCACTCAAAAATGGTGCCCAACGGTTGCAAATGCTCCCCTGAAAGGTTTGGCCGTCGAAACAGAAGGCTTTTTTTTCACAGGACAAGAAATCAGCCCTCGACAACTTAACCGGCAGAATTTTTTTTTTTGAAAAAATCCCTAAGCCCCGGGGTCACAATTTCAGAAAAAATCTGACTTTCGGGAATTCACTCAAAAATGGTGCCCAACGGTTGCAAATGCTCCCCTGAAAGGTTTGGCCGTCGAAACAGAAGGCTTTTTTTCACAGGACAAGAAATCAGCCCTCGACAACTTAACCGGCAGAATTTTTTTTTTAAAAAAAATCCCTAAGCCCCGGGGTCACAATTTCAGAAAAAATCTGACTTTCGGGAATTCACTCAAAAATGGTGCCCAACGGTTGCCAATGCTCCCCTGAAAGGTTTGGCCGTCGAAACAGAAGGCTTTTTATCACAGGACAAGAAATCAGCCCTCGACAACTTAACCGCCAGAATTTTTTTTTGAAAAAATCCCTAAGCCCCGGGGTCACAATTTCAGAAAAAATCTGACTTTGGGGAATTCACTCAAAAATGGTCCCCAACGGTTGCAAATGCTCCCCTGAAAGGGCTGGCGGTCGAAACAGAAGGCTTCTTATCACAGGACAAGAAATCAGAGCTCGATAACTTAACCGGCAGAAAAATATTTTTTTGAAAAAATCCCTAAGCCCCGGGGTCACAATTTTAGAAAAAATCTGACTTTCGGGAATTCACTCAAAAATGGTGCCCAACGGTTGCAAATGCTCCCCTGAAAGGTTTGGCCGTCGAAACTGAAGGCTTTTTATCACAGGACAAGAAATCAGCCCTCGACAACTTAACCGGCAGAATTTTTTTTTTTGAAAAAATCCCTAAGCCCCGGGGTCACAATTTCAGAAAAAATCTGACTTTCGGGAATTCACTCAAAAATGGTGCCCAACGGTTGCAAATGCTCCCCTGAAAGGTTTGGCTGTCAAAACAGAAGGCTTTTTATCACAGGACAAGAAATCAGCCCTCGACAACTTAACCGGCAGAATTTTTTTTTTTGTAAAAATCCCTAAGCCCCGGGGTCACAATTTCAGAAAAAATCTGACTTTGGGGAATTCACTCAAAAATGGTGCCCAACGGTTGCAAATGCTCCCCTGAAAGGTTTGGCCGTCGAAACAGAAGGCTTTTTATCACAGGACAAGAAATCAGCCCTCAACAACTTAACCGGCAGAAATTTTTTTTTTGAAAAAATCCCTAAGCCCCGGGGTCGCAATTTCATAAAAAATCTGACTTTCGGGAATTCACTCAAAAATGGTGCCCAACGGTTGCAAATGCTCCCCTGAAAGGTTTGGCCGTCGAAACAGAAGGCTTTTTATCACAGGACAAGAAATCAGAGCTCGATAACTTAACCGGCAGAAAAATATTTTTTTGAAAAAATCCCTAACCACCGGGGTCACAATTTCAGAAAAAATCTGACTTTCGGGAATTCACTCAAAAATGGTGCCCAACGGTTGCCAATGCTCCCCTGAAAGGTTTGGCCGTCGAAACAGAAGGCTTCTTATCACAGGACAAGAAATCAGCCCTCGACAACTTAACCGGCAGAAATTTTTTTTTTGAAAAAATCCCTAAGCCCCGGGGTCACAATTTCAGAAAAAATCTGACTTTCGGGAATTCACTCAAAAATGGTGCCCAACGGTTGCAAATGCTCCCCTGAAAGGTTTGGCCGTCGAAACAGAAGGCTTTTTATCACAGGACAAGAAATCAGCCCTCGACAACTTAACTGGCAGAATATTTTTTTTGAAAAGAACCCTAAGCCCCGGGGTCACAATTTCAGAAAAAAATCTGACTTTCGGGAATTCACTCAAAAATGGTGCCCAACGGTTGCAAATGCTCCCCTGAAAGGTTTGGCGGTCGAAACAGAAGGCTTTTTATCACAGGACAAGAAATCAGAGCTCGAGAACTTAACCGGCAGAAAAATATTTTTTGGAAAAAATCCCTAAGCCCCGGGGTCACAATTTCATAAAAAGTCTGACTTTCGGGAATTCACTCAAAAATGGTGCCCAACGGTTGCAAATGCTCCCCTGAAAGGGCTGGCGGTCGAAACAGAAGGCTTTTTATCACAGGACAAGAAATCAGAGCTCGAGAACTTAACCGGCAGAAAAATATTTTTTTGAAAAAATCCCTAAGCCCCGGGGTCACAATTTTAGAAAAAATCTGACTTTCGGGAATTCACTCAAAAATGGTGCCCAACGGTTGCAAATGCTCCCCTGAAAGGTTTGGCCGTCGAAACAGAAGGCTTTTTATCACAGGACAAGAAATCAGCCCTCGACAACTTAACCGGCAGAATTTTTTTTTTTGAAAAAATCCCTAAGCCCCGGGGTCACAATTTCAGAAAAAATCTGACTTTCGGGAATTCACTCAAAAATGGTGCCCAACGGTTGCAAATGCTCCCCTGAAAGGTTTGGCCGTCGAAACAGAAGGCTTTTTATCACAGGACAAGAAATCAGCCCTCGACAACTTAACTGGCAGAATATTTTTTTTGAAAAAAACCCTAAGCCCCGGGTTCACAATTTCAGAAAAAAATCTGACTTTCGGGAATTCACTCAAAAATGGTGCCCAACGGTTGCAAATGCTCCCCTGAAAGGTTTGGCGGTCGAAACAGAAGGCTTTTTATCACAGGACAAGAAATCAGAGCTCGAGAACTTAACCGGCAGAAAAATATTTTTTGGAAAAAATCCCTAAGCCCCGGGGTCACAATTTCATAAAAAGTCTGACTTTCGGGAATTCACTCAAAAATGGTGCCCAACGGTTGCAAATGCTCCCCTGAAAGGGCTGGCGGTCGAAACAGAAGGCTTTTTATCACAGGACAAGAAATCAGAGCTCGAGAACTTAACCGGCAGAAAAATATTTTTTTGAAAAAATCCCTAAGCCCCGGGGTCACAATTTTAGAAAAAATCTGACTTTCGGGAATTCACTCAAAAATGGTGCCCAACGGTTGCAAATGCTCCCCTGAAAGGTTTGGCCGTCGAAACAGAAGGCTTTTTATCACAGGACAAGAAATCAGCCCTCGACAACTTAACCGGCAGAATTTTTTTTTTTGAAAAAATCCCTAAGCCCCGGGGTCACAATTTCAGAAAAAATCTGACTTTCGGGAATTCACTCAAAAATGGTGCCCAACGGTTGCAAATGCTCCCCTGAAAGGTTTGGCTGTGAAAACAGAAGGCTTTTTATCACAGGACAAGAAATCAGAGCTCGATAACTTAACCGGCAGAAAAATATTTTTTTGAAAAAATCCCTAACCACCGGGGTCACAATTTCAGAAAAAATCTGACTTTCGGGAATTCACTCAAAAATGGTGCCCAACGGTTGCCAATGCTCCCCTGAAAGGTTTGGCCGTCGAAACAGAAGGCTTCTTATCACAGGACAAGAAATCAGCCCTCGACAACTTAACCGGCAGAAATTTTTTTTTTGAAAAAATCCCTAAGCCCCGGGGTCACAATTTCAGAAAAAATCTGACTTTCGGGAATTCACTCAAAAATGGTGCCCAACGGTTGCAAATGCTCCCCTGAAAGGTTTGGCCGTCGAAACAGAAGGCTTTTTATCACAGGACAAGAAATCAGCCCTCGACAACTTAACTGGCAGAATATTTTTTTTGAAAAGAACCCTAAGCCCCGGGGTCACAATTTCAGAAAAAAATCTGACTTTCGGGAATTCACTCAAAAATGGTGCCCAACGGTTGCAAATGCTCCCCTGAAAGGTTTGGCGGTCGAAACAGAAGGCTTTTTATCACAGGACAAGAAATCAGAGCTCGAGAACTTAACCGGCAGAAAAATATTTTTTGGAAAAAATCCCTAAGCCCCGGGGTCACAATTTCATAAAAAGTCTGACTTTCGGGAATTCACTCAAAAATGGTGCCCAACGGTTGCAAATGCTCCCCTGAAAGGGCTGGCGGTCGAAACAGAAGGCTTTTTATCACAGGACAAGAAATCAGAGCTCGAGAACTTAACCGGCAGAAAAATATTTTTTTGAAAAAATCCCTAAGCCCCGGGGTCACAATTTTAGAAAAAATCTGACTTTCGGGAATTCACTCAAAAATGGTGCCCAACGGTTGCAAATGCTCCCCTGAAAGGTTTGGCCGTCGAAACAGAAGGCTTTTTATCACAGGACAAGAAATCAGCCCTCGACAACTTAACCGGCAGAATTTTTTTTTTTGAAAAAATCCCTAAGCCCCGGGGTCACAATTTCAGAAAAAATCTGACTTTCGGGAATTCACTCAAAAATGGTGCCCAACGGTTGCAAATGCTCCCCTGAAAGGTTTGGCCGTCGAAACAGAAGGCTTTTTATCACAGGACAAGAAATCAGCCCTCGACAACTTAACTGGCAGAATATTTTTTTTGAAAAAAACCCTAAGCCCCGGGTTCACAATTTCAGAAAAAAATCTGACTTTCGGGAATTCACTCAAAAATGGTGCCCAACGGTTGCAAATGCTCCCCTGAAAGGTTTGGCGGTCGAAACAGAAGGCTTTTTATCACAGGACAAGAAATCAGAGCTCGAGAACTTAACCGGCAGAAAAATATTTTTTGGAAAAAATCCCTAAGCCCCGGGGTCACAATTTCATAAAAAGTCTGACTTTCGGGAATTCACTCAAAAATGGTGCCCAACGGTTGCAAATGCTCCCCTGAAAGGGCTGGCGGTCGAAACAGAAGGCTTTTTATCACAGGACAAGAAATCAGAGCTCGAGAACTTAACCGGCAGAAAAATATTTTTTTGAAAAAATCCCTAAGCCCCGGGGTCACAATTTTAGAAAAAATCTGACTTTCGGGAATTCACTCAAAAATGGTGCCCAACGGTTGCAAATGCTCCCCTGAAAGGTTTGGCCGTCGAAACAGAAGGCTTTTTATCACAGGACAAGAAATCAGCCCTCGACAACTTAACCGGCAGAATTTTTTTTTTTGAAAAAATCCCTAAGCCCCGGGGTCACAATTTCAGAAAAAATCTGACTTTCGGGAATTCACTCAAAAATGGTGCCCAACGGTTGCAAATGCTCCCCTGAAAGGTTTGGCTGTGAAAACAGAAGGCTTTTTATCACAGGACAAGAAATCAGCCCTCGACAACTTAACCGGCAGAAATTTTTTTTTTGTAAAAATCCCTAAGCCCCGGGGTCACAATTTCAGAAAAAATCTGACTTTCGGGAATTCACTCAAAAATGGTGCCCAGCGGTTGCAAATGCTCCCCTGAAAGGTTTGGCCGTCGAAACAGAAGGCTTTTTATCACAGGACAAGAAATCAGCCCTCGACAACTTAACCGGCAGAATTATTTTTTTTGAAAAAATCCCTAAGCCCCGGGGTCACAATTTCAGAAAAAATCTGACTTTCAGGAATTCACTCAAAAATGGTGCCCAACGGTTGCAAATGCTCCCCTGAAAGGTTTGGCCGTCGAAACAGAAGGCTTTTTATCACAGGACAAGAAATCAGAGCTCGAGAACTTAACCGGCAGAAAAATATTTTTTTGAAAAAATCCCTAAGCCCCGGGGTCACAATTTCAGAAAAAATCTGACTTTCGGGAATTCACTCAAAAATGGTGCCCAACGGTTGCAAATGCTCCCCTGAAAGGTTTGGCGGTCGAAACAGAAGGCTTTTTATCACAGGACAAGAAATCAGAGCTCGAGAACTTAACCGGCAGAAAAATATTTTTTTGAAAAAATCCCTAAGCCCCGGGGTCACAATTTCAGAAAAAATCTGACTTTCGGGAATTCACTCAAAAATGGTGCCCAACGGTTGCAAATGCTCCCCTGAAAGGTTTGGCCGTCGAAACAGAAGGCTTTTTATCACAGGACAAGAAATCAGCCCTCGACAACTTAACCGGCAGAAATTTTTTTTTTGAAAAAATCCCTAAGCCCCGGGGTCACAATTTCATAAAAAATCTGACTTTCCGGAATTCACTCAAAAATGGTGCCCAACGGTTGCAAATGCTCCCCTGAAAGGTTTGGCGGTCTAAACAGATGTCTTTTTATCTCAGGGCAAGAAATCAGCCCTCGACAACTTAACCGGTAGATATTTTTTTTTTGAAAAAATCCCTAAGCCCCGGGGTCACAATTTCAGAAAAAATCTGACTTTCGGGAATTCACTCAAAAATGGTGCCCAACGGTTGCAAATGCTCCCCTGAAAGGTTTGGCCGTCGAAACAGAAGGCTTTTTTTTCACAGGACAAGAAATCAGCCCTCGACAACTTAACCGGCAGAATTTTTTTTTTTGAAAAAATCCCTAAGCCCCGGGGTCACAATTTCAGAAAAAATCTGACTTTCGGGAATTCACTCAAAAATGGTGCCCAACGGTTGCAAATGCTCCCCTGAAAGGTTTGGCCGTCGAAACAGAAGGCTTTTTTTCACAGGACAAGAAATCAGCCCTCGACAACTTAACCGGCAGAATTTTTTTTTGAAAAAATCCCTAAGCCCCGGGGTCACAATTTCAGAAAAAATCTGACTTTGGGGAATTCACTCAAAAATGGTGCCCAACGGTTGCAAATGCTCCCCTGAAAGGGCTGGCGGTCGAAACAGAAGGCTTCTTATCACAGGACAAGAAATCAGAGCTTGATAACTTAACCGGCAGAAAAATATTTTTTTTGAAAAAATCCCTAAGCCCCGGGGTCACAATTTCAGAAAAAATCTGAGTTTCGGGAATTCACTCAAAAATGGTGCCCAACGGTTGCAAATGCTCCCCTGAAAGGTTTGGCTGTCAAAACAGAAGGCTTTTTATCACAGGACAAGAAATCAGCCCTCGACAACTTAACCGGCAGAAATTTTTTTTTTGTAAAAATCCCTAAGCCCCGGGGTCACAATTTCAGAAAAAATCTGACTTTCGGGAATTCACTCAAAAATGGTGCCCAACGGTTGCAAATGCTCCCCTGAAAGGTTTGGCCGTCGAAACAGAAGGCTTTTTATCACAGGACAAGAAATCAGCCCTCAACAACTTAACCGGCAGAAATTTTTTTTTTGAAAAAATCCCTAAGCCCCGGGGTCGCAATTTCATAAAAAATCTGACTTTCGGGAATTCACTCAAAAATGGTGCCCAACGGTTGCAAATGCTCCCCTGAAAGGTTTGGCCGTCGAAACAGAAGGCTTTTTATCACAGGACAAGAAATCAGAGCTCGATAACTTAACCGGCAGAAAAATATTTTTTTGAAAAAATCCCTAACCACCGGGGTCACAATTTCAGAAAAAATCTGACTTTCGGGAATTCACTCAAAAATGGTGCCCAACGGTAGCAAATGCTCCACTGAAAGGTTTGGCCGTCGAAACAGAAGGCTTTTTATCACAGGACAAGAAATCAGCCCTCGACAACTTAACTGGCAGCATATTTTTTTTGAAAAAAACCCTAAGCCCCGGGGTCACAATTTCAGAAAAAAATCTGACTTTCGGGAATTCACTCAAAAATGGTGCCCAACGGTTGCAAATGCTCCCCTGAAAGGTTTGGCGGTCGAAACAGAAGGCTTTTTATCACAGGACAAGAAATCAGAGCTCGATAACTTAACCGGCAGAAAAATATTTTTTTGAAAAAATCCCTAAGCACCGGGGTCACAATTTCAGAAAAAAATCTGACTTTCGGGAATTCACTCAAAAATGGTGCCCAACGGTTGCCAATGCTCCCCTGAAAGGTTTGGCCGTCGAAACAGAAGGCTTCTTATCACAGGACAAGAAATCAGCCCTTGACAACTTAACCGGCAGAAATTTATTTTTTGAAAAAATCCCTAAGCCCCGGGGTCACAATTTCTGAAAAAATCTGACTTTCGGGAATTCACTCAAAAATGGTGCCCAACGGTTGCAAATGCTCCCCTGAAAGGTTTGGCCGTCGAAACAAAAGGCTTTTTATCACAGGACAAGAAATCAGCCCTCGATAACTTAACCGGCAGAAATTTTTTTTTGAAAAAATCCCTAAGCCCCGAGGTCACAATTTCAGAAAAAATCTGACTTTCGGGAATTCACTCAAAAATGGTGCCCAACGGTTGCAAATGCTCCCCTGAAAGGTTTGGCCGTCGAAACAGAAGGCTTTTTATCACAAGACAAGAAATCAGCCCTCGACAACTTAACCGGCAGAATTTTTTTTTTGAAAAAATCCCTAAGCCCCGGGGTCACAATTTCAGAAAAAATCTGACTTTCGGGAATTCACTCAAAAATGGTGCCCAACGGTTGCAAATGCTCCCCTGAAAGGTTTGGCTGTCAAAACAGAAGGCTTTTTATCACAGGACAAGAAATCAGCCCTCGACAACTTAACCGGCAGAAATTTTTTTTTTGTAAAAATCCCTAAGCCCCGGGGTCACAATTTCAGAAAAAATCTGACTTTCGGGAATTCACTCAAAAATGGTGCCCAACGGTTGCAAATGCTCCCCTGAAAGGTTTGGCCGTCGAAACAGAAGGCTTTTTATCACAGGACAAGAAATCAGCCCTCAACAACTTAACCGGCAGAAATTTTTTTTTTGAAAAAATCCCTAAGCCCCGGGGTCGCAATTTCATAAAAAATCTGACTTTCGGGAATTCACTCAAAAATGGTGCCCAACGGTTGCAAATGCTCCCCTGAAAGGTTTGGCCGTCGAAACAGAAGGCTTTTTATCACAGGACAAGAAATCAGAGCTCGATAACTTAACCGGCAGAAAAATATTTTTTTGAAAAAATCCCTAACCACCGGGGTCACAATTTCAGAAAAAATCTGACTTTCGGGAATTCACTCAAAAATGGTGCCCAACGGTTGCAAATGCTCCACTGAAAGGTTTGGCCGTCGAAACAGAAGGCTTTTTATCACAGGACAAGAAATCAGCCCTCGACAACTTAACTGGCAGCATATTTTTTTTGAAAAAAACCCTAAGCCCCGGGGTCACAATTTCAGAAAAAAATCTGACTTTCGGGAATTCACTCAAAAATGGTGCCCAACGGTTGCAAATGCTCCCCTGAAAGGTTTGGCGGTCGAAACAGAAGGCTTTTTATCACAGGACAAGAAATCAGAGCTCGATAACTTAACCGGCAGAAAAATATTTTTTTGAAAAAATCCCTAAGCACCGGGGTCACAATTTCAGAAAAAAATCTGACTTTCGGGAATTCACTCAAAAATGGTGCCCAACGGTTGCCAATGCTCCCCTGAAAGGTTTGGCCGTCGAAACAGAAGGCTTCTTATCACAGGACAAGAAATCAGCCCTTGACAACTTAACCGGCAGAAATTTATTTTTTGAAAAAATCCCTAAGCCCCGGGGTCACAATTTCTGAAAAAATCTGACTTTCGGGAATTCACTCAAAAATGGTGCCCAACGGTTGCAAATGCTCCCCTGAAAGGTTTGGCCGTCGAAACAAAAGGCTTTTTATCACAGGACAAGAAATCAGCCCTCGATAACTTAACCGGCAGAAATTTTTTTTTGAAAAAATCCCTAAGCCCCGAGGTCACAATTTCAGAAAAAATCTGACTTTCGGGAATTCACTCAAAAATGGTGCCCAACGGTTGCAAATGCTCCCCTGAAAGGTTTGGCCGTCGAAACAGAAGGCTTTTTATCACAAGACAAGAAATCAGCCCTCGACAACTTAACCGGCAGAATTTTTTTTTTGAAAAAATCCCTAAGCCCCGGGGTCACAATTTCAGAAAAAATCTGACTTTCGGGAATTCACTCAAAAATGGTGCCCAACGGTTGCAGATGCTCCCCTGAAAGGTTTGGCGGTCGAAACAGAAGGCTTTTTATCACAGGACAAGAAATCAGCCCTCGACAACTTAACCGGCAGAAATTTTTTTTTTGAAAAAATCCCTAAGCCCCGGGGTCACAATTTCAGAAAAAATCTGACTTTCGGGAATTCACTCAAAAATGGTGCCCAACGGTTGCAAATCCTCCCCTGAAAGGTTTGGCGGTCGAAACAGAAGGCTTTTTATCACAGGACAAGAAATCAGAGCTCGAGAACTTAACCGGCAGAAAAATATTTTTTTGAAAAAATCCCTAAGCCCCGGGGTCACAATTTCAGAAAAAATCTGACTTTGGGGAATTCACTCAAAAATGGTGCCCAACGGTTGCAAATGCTCCCCTGAAAGGTTTGGCCGTCGAAACAGAAGGCTTTTTATCACAGGACAAGAAATCAGCCCTCGACAACTTAACCGGCAGAAATCTTTTTTTTGAAAAAATCCCTAAGCCCCGGGGTCACAATTTCAGAAAAAATCTGACTTTCGGGAATTCACTCAAAAATGGTGCCCAACGGTTGCAAATGCTCCCCTGAAAGGTTTGGCGGTCGAAACAGAAGGCTTTTTATCACAGGACAAGAAAATAGAGCTCGAGAACTTAACCGGCAGAAAAATATTTTTTTGAAAAAATCCCTAAGCCCCGGGGTCACAATTTCATAAAAAATCTGACTTTGGGGAATTAACTCAAAAATGATGCCAAACGGTTGCAAATGCTCCCCTGAAAGGGCTGGCGGTCGAAACAGAAGGCTTTTTATCACAGGACAAGAAATCAGAGCTCGAGAACTTAACCGGCAGAAAAATATTTTTTTGAAAAAATCCCTAAGCCCCGGGGTCACAATTTCATAAAAAATCTGACTTTCGGGAATTCACTCAAAAATGGTGCCCAACGGTTGCAAACGCTCCCCTGAAAGGTTTGGCCGTCGAAACAGAAGACTTTTTATCACAGGACAAGAAATCAGCCCTCGACAACTTAACCGGCAGAAATTTTTTTTTTGAAAAAATCCCTAAGCCCCGGGGTCACAATTTCATAAAAAATCTGACTTTCCGGAATTCACTCAAAAATGGTGCCCAACGGTTGCAAATGCTCCCCTGAAAGGTTTGGCGGTCTAAACAGATGTCTTTTTATCTCAGGGCAAGAAATCAGCCCTCGACAACTTAACCGGTAGAAATTTTTTTTTTGAAAAAATCCCTAAGCCCCGGGGTCACAATTTCAGAAAAAATCTGACTTTCGGGAATTCACTCAAAAATGGTGCCCAACGGTTGCAAATGCTCCCCTGAAAGGTTTGGCCGTCGAAACAGACGGCTTTTTTTTCACAGGACAAGAAATCAGCCCTCGACAACTTAACCGGCAGAATTTTTTTTTTTGAAAAAATCCCTAAGCCCCGGGGTCACAATTTCAGAAAAAATCTGACTTTCGGGAATTCACTCAAAAATGGTGCCCAACGGTTGCAAATGCTCCCCTGAAAGGTTTGGCCGTCGAAACAGAAGGCTTTTTTTCACAGGACAAGAAATCAGCCCTCGACAACTTAACCGGCAGAATTTTTTTTTTTGAAAAAATCCCTAAGCCCCGGGGTCACAATTTCAGAAAAAATCTGACTTTCGGGAATTCACTCAAAAATGGTGCCCAACGGTTGCAAATGCTCCCCTGAAAGGTTTGGCCGTCGAAACAGAAGCCTTTTTATCACAGGACAAGAAATCAGCCCTCGACAACTTAACCGGCAGAAATTTTTTTTTTGAAAAAATCCCTAAGCCCCGGGGTCACAATTTTAGAAAAAATCTGACTTTCAGGAATTCACTCAAAAATGGTGCGAAACGGTTGCAAATGCTCCCCTGAAAGGTTTGGCCGTCGAAACAGAAGGCTTTTTATCACAAGACAAGAAATCAGCCCTCGACAACTTAACCGGCAGAATTTTTTTTTTGAAAAAATCCCTAAGCCCCGGGGTCACAATTTCAGAAAAAATCTGACTTTCGGGAATTCACTCAAAAATGGTGCCCAACGGTTGCAAATGCTCCCCTGAAAGGTTTGGCGGTCGAAACAGAAGGCTTTTTATCACAGGACAAGAAATCAGCCCTCGACAACTTAACCGGCAGAAATTTTTTTTTTGAAAAAATCCCTAAGCCCCGGGGTCACAATTTCATAAAAAATCTGACTTTCGGGAATTCACTCAAAAATGGTGCCCAACGGTTGCAAATGCTCCCCTGAAAGGTTTGGCCGTCGAAACAGAAGGCTTTTTATCACAGGACAAGAAATCAGCCCTCGAGAACTTAACCGGCAGAAATTTTTTTTTTGAAAAAATCCCTAAGCCCCGGGGTCACAATTTCAGAAAAAATCTGACTTTCGGGAATTCACTCAGAAATGGTGCCCAACGGTTGCAAATGCTCCCCTGAAAGGTTTGGCGGTCGAAACAGAAGGCTTTTTATCACAGGACAAGAAATCAGAGCTCGAGAACTTAACCGGCAGAAAAATATTTTTTTGAAAAAATCCCTAAGCCCGGGGTCACAATTTCATAAAAAATCTGACTTTGGGGAATTCACTCAAAAATGGTGCCCAACGGTTGCAAATGCTCCCCTGAAAGGGCTGGCGGTCGAAACAGAAGGCTTTTTATCACAGGACAAGAAATCAGAGCTCGAGAACTTAACCGGCAGAAAAATATTTTTTTGAAAAAATCCCTAAGCCCCGGGGTCACAATTTCAGAAAAAATCTGACTTTGGGGAATTCACTCAAAAATGGTGCCCAACGGTTGCAAATGCTCCCGTGAAAGGTTTGGCCGTCGAAACAGAAGGCTTTTTATCACAGGACAAGAAATCAGCCCTCGACAACTTAACCGCCAGAATTTTTTTTTGAAAAAATCCCTAAGCCCCGGGGTCACAATTTCAGAAAAAATCTGACTTTGGGGAATTCACTCAAAAATGGTGCCCAACGGTTGCAAATGCTCCCCTGAAAGGGCTGGCGGTCGAAACAGAAGGCTTTTTATCACAGGACAAGAAATCAGAGCTCGATAACTTAACCGGCAGAAAAATATTTTTTGGAAAAAATCCCTAAGCCCCGGGGTCACAATTTTAGAAAAAATCTGACTTCACGGGAATTCACTCAAAAATGGTGCCCAACGGTTGCAAATGCTCCCCTGAAAGGTTTGGCGGTCGAAACAGAAGGCTTTTTATCACAGTACAAGAAATCAGCCCTCGACAACTTAACCGGCAGAAAATTTTTTTTTGAAAAAATCCCTAAGCCCCGGGGTCACAATTTCAGAAAAAATCTGACTTTTGGGAATTCACTCAAAAATGGTCCCCAACGGTTGCAAATGCTCCCCTGAAAGGGCTGGCGGTCGAAACAGAAGGCTTTTTATCACAGGAC
The DNA here is from genome assembly GCF_965153285.1 of Podarcis tiliguerta. NCBI lineage: Eukaryota > Metazoa > Chordata > Lepidosauria > Squamata > Lacertidae > Podarcis > Podarcis tiliguerta. The sequence goes on along the minus strand of NW_028148684.1, from coordinate 167,784 downwards.
AAGAAATCAGAGCTCGATAACTTAACCGGCAGAAAAATATTTTTTTGAAAAAATCCCTAAGCCCCGGGGTCACAATTTTAGAAAAAATCTGACTTTCGGGAATTCACTCAAAAATGGTGCCCAACGGTTGCAAATGCTCCCCTGAAAGGTTTGTCTGTCGAAACAGACGGCTTTTTTTCACAGGACAAGAAATCAGCCCTCGACAACTTAACCGGCAGAATTTTTTTTTTTGAAAAAATCCCTAAGCCCCGGGGTCACAATTTCAGAAAAAATCTGACTTTCGGGAATTCACTCAAAAATGGTGCCCAACGGTTGCAAATGCTCCCCTGAAAGGTTTGGCCGTCGAAACAGAAGGCTTTTTATCACAGGACAAGAAATCAGCCCTCGACAACTTAACCGGCAGAAATTATTTTTTTGAAAAAATCCCTAAGCCCCGGGGTCACAATTTGAGAAAAAATCTGACTTTCGGGAATTCACTCAAAAATGGTGCCCAACGGTTGCAAATGCTCCCCTGAAAGGTTTGGCCGTCAAAACAGAAGGCTTTTTATCACAGGACAAGAAATCAGCCCTCGACAACTTAACCGGCAGAATTTTTTTTTTTTGAAAAAAATCCCTAAGCCCCGGGGTCACAATTTCAGAAAAAATCTGACTTTCGGGAATTCACTCAAAAATGGTGCCCAACGGTTGCCAATGCTCCCCTGAAAGGTTTGGCCGTCGAAACAGAAGGCTTCTTATCACAGGACAAGAAATCAGCCCTCGACAACTTAACCGGCAGAATTTTTTTTTTTGTAAAAATCCCTAAGCCCCGGGGTCACAATTTCAGAATAAATCTGACTTTCGGGAATTCACTCAAAAATGGTGCCCAACGGTTGCAAATGCTCCCCTGAAAGGTTTGGCCGTCGAAACAGAAGGCTTTTTATCACAGGACAAGAAATCAGAGCTCGATAACTTAACCGGCAGAAAAATATTTTTTTGAAAAAATCCCTAAGCACCGGGGTCATAATTTCAGAAAAAATCTGACTTTCGGGAATTCACTCAAAAATGGTGCCCAACGGTTGCAAATGCTCCCCTGAAAGGTTTGGCCGTCGAAACAGAAGGCTTTTTATCACAGGACAAGAAATCAGCCCTCGACAACTTAACCGCCAGAATTTTTTTTTGAAAAAATCCCTAAGCCCCGGGGTCACAATTTCATAAAAAATCTGACTTTCGGGAATTCACTCAAAAATGGTGCCCAACGGTTGCAAATGCTCCCCTGAAAGGTTTGGCCGTCGAAACAGAAGGCTTTTTATCACAGGACAAGAAATCAGCCCTCGACAACTTAACCGGCAGAAATTTTTTTTTTGAAAAAATCCCTAAGCCCCGGGGTCACAATTTCAGAAAAAATCTGACTTTCGGGAATTCACTCAGAAATGGTGCCCAACGGTTGCAAATGCTCCCCTGAAAGGTTTGGCGGTCGAAACAGAAGGCTTTTTATCACAGGACAAGAAATCAGAGCTCGAGAACTTAACCGGCAGAAAAATATTTTTTTGAAAAAATCCCTAAGCCCGGGGTCACAATTTCATAAAAAATCTGACTTTGGGGAATTCACTCAAAAATGGTGCCCAACGGTTGCAAATGCTCCCCTGAAAGGGCTGGCGGTCGAAACAGAAGGCTTTTTATCACAGGACAAGAAATCAGAGCTCGAGAACTTAACCGGCAGAAAAATATTTTTTTGAAAAAATCCCTAAGCCCCGGGGTCACAATTTCAGAAAAAATCTGACTTTGGGGAATTCACTCAAAAATGGTGCCCAACGGTTGCAAATGCTCCCCTGAAAGGTTTGGCCGTCGAAACAGAAGGCTTTTTATCACAGGACAAGAAATCAGCCCTCGACAACTTAACCGCCAGAATTTTTTTTTGAAAAAATCCCTAAGCCCCGGGGTCACAATTTCAGAAAAAATCTGACTTTGGGGAATTCACTCAAAAATGGTGCCCAACGGTTGCAAATGCTCCCCTGAAAGGGCTGGCGGTCGAAACAGAAGGCTTTTTATCACAGGACAAGAAATCAGAGCTGGAGAACTTAACCGACAGAAAAATATTTTTTGGAAAAAATCCCTAAGCCCCGGGGTCACAATTTTAGAAAAAATCTGACTTCACGGGAATTCACTCAAAAATGGTGCCCAACGGTTGCAAATGCTCCCCTGAAAGGTTTGGCGGTCGAAACAGAAGGCTTTTTATCACAGGACAAGAAATCAGCCCTCGACAACTTAACCGGCAGAAAATTTTTTTTTGAAAAAATCCCTAAGCCCCGGGGTCACAATTTCAGAAAAAATCTGACTTTCGGGAATTCACTCAAAAATGGTGCCCAACGGTTGCCAATGCTCCCCTGAAAGGTTTGGCCGTCGAACCAGAAGGCTTCTTATCACAGGACAAGAAATCAGCCCTCGACAACTTAACCGGCAGAATTTTTTTTTTTGAAAAAATCCCTAAGCCCCGGGGTCACAATTTCAGAAAAAATCTGACTTTTGGGAATTCACTCAAAAATGGTGCCCAACGGTTGCAAATGCTCCCCTGAAAGGTTTGGCCGTCGAAACAGAAGGCTTTTTATCACAGGACAAGAAATCAGCCCTCGACAACTTAATCACCAGAATTTTTTTTTGAAAAAATCCCTAAGCCCCGGGGTCACAATTTCAGAAAAAATCTGACTTTGGGGAATTCACTCAAAAATGGTGCCCAACGGTTGCAAATGCTCCCCTGAAAGGGCTGGCGGTCGAAACAGAAGGCTTTTTATCACAGGACAAGAAATCAGAGCTCGATAACTTAACCGGCAGAAAAATATTTTTTTGAAAAAATCCCTAAGCCCCGGGGTCACAATTTCAGAAAAAATCTGACTTCACGGGAATTCACTCAAAAATGGTGCCCAACGGTTGCAAATGCTCCCCTGAAAGGTTTGGCGGTCGAAACAGAAGGCTTTTTATCACAGGACAAGAAATCAGCCCTCGACAACTTAACCGGCAGAAAATTTTTTTTTGAAAAGATCCCTAAGCCCCGGGGTCACAATTTCAGAAAAAATCTGACTTTGGGGAATTCACTCAAAAATGGTGCCCAACGGTTGCCAATGCTCCCCTGAAAGGTTTGGCCGTAGAAACAGAAGGCTTCTTATCACAGGACAAGAAATCAGCCCTTGACAACTTAACCGGCAGAATTTTTTTTTTTGAAGAAATCCCTAAGCCCCGGGGTCACAATTTCAGAAAAAATCTGACTTTCGGGAATTCACTCAAAAATGGTGCCCAACGGTTGCAAATGCTCCCCTGAAAGGTTTGGCCGTCGAAACAGAAGGCTTTTTATCACAGGACAAGAAATCAGCCCTCGACAACTTAACCGGCAGAAATTTTTTTTTTGAAAAAATCCCTAAGCCCCGGGGTCACAATTTCATAAAAAATCTGACTTTCGGGAATTCACTCAAAAATGGTGCCCAACTGTTGCAAATGCTCCCCTGAAAGGTTTGGCCGTCGAAACAGAAGGCTTTTTATCACAGGACAAGAAATCAGCCCTCGACAACTTAACCGCCAGAATTTTTTTTTGAAAAAATCCCTAAGCCCCGGGGTCACAATTTCAGAAAAAATCTGACTTTGGGGAATTCACTCAAAAATGGTGCCCAACGGTTGCAAATGCTCCCCTGAAAGGTTTGGCCGTCGAAACAGAAGGCTTTTTATCACAGGACAAGAAATCAGCCCTCGACAACTTAACCGCCAGAATTTTTTTTTGAAAAAATCCCTAAGCCCCGGGGTCACAATTTCAGAAAAAATCTGACTTTGGGGAATTCACTCAAAAATGGTGCCCAACGGTTTCCAATGCTCCCCTGAAAGGTTTGGCCGTAGAAACAGAAGGCTTCTTATCACAGGACAAGAAATCAGCCCTCGACAACTTAACCGGCAGAATTTTTTTTTTTGAAAAAATCCCTAAGCCCCGGGGTCACAATTTCAGAAAAAATCTGACTTTGGGGAATTCACTCAAAAATGGTGCCCAACGGTTGCAAATGCTCCCCTGAAAGGTTTGGCCGTCGAAACAGAAGGCTTTTTATCACAGGACAAGAAATCAGCCCTCGACAACTTAACCGCCAGAATTTTTTTTTGAAAAAATCCCTAAGCCCCGGGGTCACAATTTCAGAAAAAATCTGACTTTGGGGAATTCACTCAAAAATGGTGCCCAACGGTTTCCAATGCTCCCCTGAAAGGTTTGGCCGTAGAAACAGAAGGCTTCTTATCACAGGACAAGAAATCAGCCCTCGACAACTTAACCGGCAGAATTTTTTTTTTTGAAAAAATCCCTAAGCCCCGGGGTCACAATTTCAGAAAAAATCTGACTTTCGGGAATTCACTCAAAAATGGTGCCCAACGGTTGCAAATGCTCCCCTGAAAGGTTTGGCCGTCGAAACAGAAGGCTTTTTATCACAGGACAAGAAATCAGCCCTCGACAACTTAACCGGCAGAAATTTTTTTTTTGAAAAAATCCCTAAGCCCCGGGGTCACAATTTCAGAAAAAATCTGACTTTCGGGAATTCACTCAAAAATGGTGCCCAACGGTTGCAAATGCTCCCCTGAAAGGTTTGGCTGTCGAAACAGAAGGCTTTTTATCACAGGACAAGAAATCAGCCCTCGACAACTTAACCGGCAGAATTTTTTTTTTTGAAAAAATCCCTAAGCCCCGGGGTCACAATTTCAGAAAAAATCTGACTTTCGGGAATTCACTCAAAAATGGTGCCCAACGGGTGCAAATGCTCCCCTGAAAGGGCTGGCGGTCGAAACAGAAGGCTTTTTATCACAGGACAAGAAATCAGAGCTCGATAACTTAACCGGCAGAAAAATATTTTTTTGAAAAAATCCCTAAGCTCCGGGGTCACAATTTTAGAAAAAATCTGACTTTCGGGAATTCACTCAAAAATGGTGCCCAACGGTTGCAAATGCTCCCCTGAAAGGTTTGGCCGTCGAAACAGAAGGCTTTTTATCACAGGACAAGAAATCAGCCCTCGACAACTTAACCGGCAGAAAATTTTTTTTTGAAAAGATCCCTAAGCCCCGGGGTCACAATTTCAGAAAAAATCTGACTTTCGGGAATTCACTCAAAAATGGTGCCCAACGGTTGCCAATGCTCCCCTGAAAGGTTTGGCGGTCGAAACAGAAGGCTTCTTATCACAGGACAAGAAATCAGCCCTCGACAACTTAACCGGCAGAAAACTATTTTTTTGAAAAAATCCCTAAGCCCCGGGGTCACAATTTCAGAAAAAATCTGACTTTCGGGAATTCACTCAAAAATGGTGCCCAACGGTTGCAAATGCTCCCCTGAAAGGTTTGGCCGTCGAAACAGAAGGCTTTTTATCACAAGACAAGAAATCAGCCCTCGACAACTTAACCGGCAGAATTTTTTTTTAAAAAAAATCCCTAAGCCCCGGGGTCACAATTTCAGAAAAAATCTGACTTTCGGGAATTCACTCAAAAATGGTGCCCAACGGTTGCAAATGCTCCCCTGAAAGGTTTGGCGGTCGAAACAGAAGGCTTTTTATCACAGGACAAGAAATCAGCCCTCGATAACTTAACCGGCAGAATTTTTTTTTTTTTGAAAAAATCCCTAAGCCCCGGGGTCACAATTTCAGAAAAAATCTGACTTTCGGGAATTCACTCAAAAATGGTGCCCAACAGTTGCAAATGCTCCCCTGAAAGGTTTGGCCGTCGAAACAGAAGGCTTATTATCACAGGACAAGAAATCAGCCCTCGACAACTTAACCGGCAGAAATTTTTTTTTTGAAAAAATCCCTAAGCCCCGGGGTCACAATTTCAGAAAAAATCTGCCTTTTGGGAATTCACTCAAAAATGGTGCCCAACGGTTGCAAATGCTCCCCTGAAAGGTTTGGCCGTCGAAACAGAAGGCTTTTTATCACAGGACAATAAATCAGCCCTCGACAACTTAACCGGCAGAATTTTTTTTTTTGAAAAAATCCCTAAGCCCCGGGGTCACAATTTCAGAAAAAATCTGACTTTCGGGAATTCACTCAAAAATGGTGCCCAACGGTTGCAAATGCTCCCCTGAAAGGTTTGGCCGTCGAAACAGAAGGCTTTTTATCACAGGACAAGAAATCAGCCCTCGACAACTTAACTGGCAGAATATTTTTTTTGAAAAAATCCCTAAGCCCCGGGGTTACAATTTCAGAAAAAATCTGACTTTCGGGAATTCACTCAGAAATGGTGCCCAACGGTTGCAAATGCTCCCCTGAAAGGTTTGGCTGTCGAAACAGAAGGCTTTTTATCACAGGACAAGAAATCAGCCCTCGACAACTTAACCGCCAGATTTTTTTTTTGAAAAAATCCCTAAGCCCCGGGGTCACAATTTCAGAAAAAATCTGACTTTGGGGAATTCACTCAAAAATGGTGCCCAACGGGTGCAAATGCTCCCCTGAAAGGGCTGGCGGTCGAAACAGAAGGCTTTTTATCACAGGACAAGAAATCAGAGCTCGATAACTTAACCGGCAGAAAAATATTTTTTTGAAAAAATCCCTAAGCCCCGGGGTCACAATTTTAGAAAAAATCTGACTTTCGGGAATTCACTCAAAAATGGTGCCCAACGGTTGCAAATGCTCCCCTGAAAGGTTTGGCCGTCGAAACAGAAGGCTTTTTATCACAGGACAAGAAATCAGCCCTCGACAACTTAACCGGCAGAAATTTTTTTTTTGAAAAGATCCCTAAGCCCCGGGGTCACAATTTCAGAAAAAATCTGACTTTCGGGAATTCACTCAAAAATGGTGCCCAACGGTTGCCAATGCTCCCCTGAAAGGTTTGGCGGTCGAAACAGAAGGCTTCTTATCACAGGACAAGAAATCAGCCCTCGACAACTTAACCGGCAGAAAACTATTTTTTTGAAAAAATCCCTAAGCCCCGGGGTCACAATTTCAGAAAAAATCTGACTTTCGGGAATTCACTCAAAAATGGTGCCCAACGGTTGCAAATGCTCCCCTGAAAGGTTTGGCCGTCGAAACAGAAGGCTTTTTATCACAAGACAAGAAATCAGCCCTCGACAACTTAACCGGCAGAATTTTTTTTTAAAAAAAATCCCTAAGCCCCGGGGTCACAATTTCAGAAAAAATCTGACTTTCGGGAATTCACTCAAAAATGGTGCCCAACGGTTGCAAATGCTCCCCTGAAAGGTTTGGCGGTCGAAACAGAAGGCTTTTTATCACAGGACAAGAAATCAGCCCTCGATAACTTAACCGGCAGAATTTTTTTTTTTTTGAAAAAATCCCTAAGCCCCGGGGTCACAATTTCAGAAAAAATCTGACTTTCGGGAATTCACTCAAAAATGGTGCCCAACAGTTGCAAATGCTCCCCTGAAAGGTTTGGCCGTCGAAACAGAAGGCTTATTATCACAGGACAAGAAATCAGCCCTCGACAACTTAACCGGCAGAATTTTTTTTTTTGAAAAAATCCCTAAGCCCCGGGGTCACAATTTCAGAAAAAATCTGCCTTTTGGGAATTCACTCAAAAATGGTGCCCAACGGTTGCAAATGCTCCCCTGAAAGGTTTGGCCGTCGAAACAGAAGGCTTTTTATCACAGGACAATAAATCAGCCCTCGACAACTTAACCGGCAGAATTTTTTTTTTTGAAAAAATCCCTAAGCCCCGGGGTCACAATTTCAGAAAAAATCTGACTTTCGGGAATTCACTCAAAAATGGTGCCCAACGGTTGCAAATGCTCCCCTGAAAGGTTTGGCCGTCGAAACAGAAGGCTTTTTATCACAGGACAAGAAATCAGCCCTCGACAACTTAACTGGCAGAATATTTTTTTTGAAAAAATCCCTAAGCCCCGGGGTTACAATTTCAGAAAAAATCTGACTTTCGGGAATTCACTCAGAAATGGTGCCCAACGGTTGCAAATGCTCCCCTGAAAGGTTTGGCTGTCGAAACAGAAGGCTTTTTATCACAGGACAAGAAATCAGAGCTCGAGAACTTAACCGGCAGAAAACTATTTTTTTGAAAAAATCCCTAAGCCCCGGGGTCACAATTTCAGAAAAAATCTGACTTTCGGGAATTCACTCAAAAATGGTGCCCAACGGTTGCAAATGCTCCCCTGAAAGGTTTGGCCGTCGAAACAGAAGGCTTTTTATCACAGGACAAGAAATCAGCCCTCGACAACTTAACCGGCAGAAATTATTTTTTTTGAAAAAAATCCCTAAGCCCCGGGGTCACAATTTCAGAAAAAATCTGACTTTTGGGAATTCACTCAAAAATGGTGCCCAACGGTTGCAAATGCTCCCCTGAAAGGGCTGGCGGTCGAAACAGAAGGCTTTTTATCACAGGACAAGAAATCAGAGCTCGATAACTTAACCGGCAGAAAAATATTTTTTTGAAAAAATCCCTAAGCCCCGGGGTCACAATTTTAGAAAACATCTGACTTTCGGGAATTCACTCAAAAATGGTGCCCAACGGTTGCAAATGCTCCCCTGAAAGGTTTGTCTGTCGAAACAGAAGGCTTTTTTTCACAGGACAAGAAATCAGCCCTTGACAACTTAACCGGCAGAATTTTTTTTTTTGAAAAAATCCCTAAGCCCCGGGGTCACAATTTCAGAAAAAATCTGACTTTCGGGAATTCACTCAAAAATGGTGCCCAACGGTTGCAAATGCTCCCCTGAAAGGTTTGGCCGTCGAAACAGAAGGCTTTTTATCACAGGACAAGAAATCAGCCCTCGACAACTTAACCGGCAGAAATTATTTTTTTGAAAAAATCCCTAAGCCCCGGGGTCACAATTTGAGAAAAAATCTGACTTTCGGGAATTCACTCAAAAATGGTGCCCAACGGTTGCAAATGCTCCCCTGAAAGGTTTGGCCGTCGAAACAGAAGGCTTTTTATCACAGGACAAGAAATCAGAGCTCGAGAACTTAACCGGCAGAAAAATATTTTTTTGAAAAAATCCCTAAGCCCCGGGGTCACAATTTCATAAAAAATCTGACTTTCGGGAATTCACTCAAAAATGGTGCCCAACGGTTGGAAATGCTCCCCTGAAAGGTTTGGCTGTCGAAACAGAAGGCTTTTTATCACAGGACAAGAAATCAGCCCTCGACAACTTAACCGGCAGAATTTTTTTTTTTTTGAAAAAAATCCCTAAGCCCCGGGGTCACAATTTCAGAAAAAATCTGACTTTCGGTAATTCACTCAAAAATGGTGCCCAACAGTTGCAAATGCTCCCGTGAAAGGTTTGGCCATTGAAACAGAAGGCTTTTTATCACAGGACAAGAAATCAGCCCTCGACAACTTAACCGGCAGAATTTTTTTTTTTTGAAAAAAATCCCTAAGCCCCGGGGTCACAATTTCAGAAAAAATCTGACTTTCGGGAATTCACTCAAAAATGGTGCCCAACGGTTGCCAATGCTCCCCCGAAAGGTTTGGCCGTCGAAACAGAAGGCTTCTTATCACAGGACAAGAAATCAGCCCTCGACAACTTAACCGGCAGAAATTTATTTTTTGAAAAAATCCCTAAGCCCCGGGGTCACAATTTCAGAAAAAATCTGACTTTCGGGAATTCACTCAAAAATGGTGCCCAACGGTTGCAAATGCTCCCCTGAAAGGTTTGGCCGTCGAAGCAGAAGGCTTTTTTTCACAGGACAAGAAATCAGCCCTCGACAACTTAACCGGCAGAATTTTTTTTTTTGAAAAAATCCCTAAGCCCCGGGGTCACAATTTCAGAAAAAATCTGACTTTCGGGAATTCACTCAAAAAAGGGTGCCCAATGGTTGCAAATGCTCCCCTGAAAGGTTTGGCTGTCAAAACAGAAGGCTTTTTATCACAGGACAAGAAATCAGCCCTCGACAACTTAACCGGCAGAATTTTTTTTTTTGTAAAAATCCCTAAGCCCCGGGGTCACAATTTCAGAAAAAATCTGACTTTCGGGAATTCACTCAAAAATGGTGCCCAACGGTTGCAAATGCTCCCCTGAAAGGTTTGGCCGTCGAAACAGAAGGCTTTTTATCACAGGACAAGAAATCAGAGCTCGATAACTTAACCGGCAGAAAAATATTTTTTTGAAAAAATCCCTAAGCACCGGGGTCACAATTTCAGAAAAAATCTGACTTTCGGGAATTCACTCAAAAATGGTGCCCAACGGTTGCCAATGCTCCCCTGAAAGGTTTGGCCGTCGAAACAGAAGGCTTCTTATCACAGGACAAGAAATCAGCCCTCGACAACTTAACCGGCAGAAATTTATTTTTTGAAAAAATCCCTAAGCCCCGGGGTCACAATTTCAGAAAAAATCTGACTTTTGGGAATTCACTCAAAAATGGTGCCCAATGGTTGCAAATGCTCCCCTGAAAGGTTTGGTGGTCGAAACAGAAGGCTTTTTACCACGGGACAAGAAATCAGACCTCCACAACGTAACCGGCAGAAAAATATTTTTTTGAAAAAATCCCTAAGCCCCGGGGTCACAATTTCAGAAAAAATCTGACTTTCGGGAATTCACTCAAAAATGGTGCCCAACGGTTGCAAATGCTCCCCTGAAAGGTTTGGCCGTCGAAACAGAAGGCTTTTTATCACAGGACAAGAAATCAGCCCTCGACAACTTAACCGGCAGAATTTTTTTTTTTGAAAAAATCCCTAAGCCCCGGGGTCACAATTTCAAAAAAAATCTGACTTTCGGGAATTCACTCAAAAATGGCGCCCAACGGTTGCCAATGCTCCCCTGAAAGGTTTGGCCGTCGAAACAGAAGGCTTTTTATCACAGGACAAGAAATCAGCCCTCGACAACTTAACCGGCAGAAATTTTTTTTTTGTAAAAATCCCTAAGCCCCGGGGTCACAATTTCAGAAAAAATCTGACTTTCGGGAATTCACTCAAAAATGGTGCCCAACGGTTGCAAATGCTCCCCTGAAAGGTTTGGCCGTCGAAACAGAAGGCTTTTTTTCACAGGACAAGAAATCAGCCCTCGACAACTTAACCGGCAGAATTTTTTTTTTTGAAAACATCCCTAAGCCCCGGGGTCACAATTTCAGAAAAAATCTGACTTTCGGGAATTCACTCAAAAATGGTGCCCAACGGTTGCAAATGCTCCCCTGAAAGGTTTGGCTGTCAAAACAGAAGGCTTTTTATCACAGGACAAGAAATCAGCCCTCGACAACTTAACCGGCAGAAATTTTTTTTTTGTAAAAATCCCTAAGCCCCGGGGTCACAATTTCATAAAAAATCTGACTTTCGGGAATTCACTCAAAAATGTTGCCCAACGGTTGCAAATGCTCCCCTGAAAGGTTTGGCCGTCGAAACAGAAGGCTTTTTATCACAGGACAAGAAATCAGCCCTCGACAACTTAAACGGCAGAATTTTTTTTTTTGAAAAAATCCCTAAGCCCCGGGGTCACAATTTCAGAAAAAATCTGACTTTCGGGAATTCACTCAAAAATGGTGCCCAACGGTTGCAAATGCTCCCCTGAAAGGTTTGGCTGTCAAAAGAGAAGGCTTTTTATCACAGGACAAGAAATCAGCCCTCGACAACTTAACCGGCAGAAATTTTTTTTTTGTAAAAATCCCTAAGCCCCGGGGTCACAATTTCAGAAAAAATCTGACTTTTGGGAATTCACTCAAAAATGGTGCCCAACGGTTGCAAATGCTCCCCTGAAAGGGCTGGCCGTCGAAACAGAAGGCTTTTTATCACAGGACAAGAAATCAGCCCTCGACAACTTAACCGGCAGAAATATTTTTTTTGAAAAAATCCCTAAGCCCCGGGGTCACAATTTCAGAAAAAATCTGACTTTCGGGAATTCACTCAAAAATGGTGCCCAACGGTTGCAAATGCTCCCCTGAAAGGTTTCGCCGTCGAAACAGAAGGCTTCTTATCACAGGACAAGAAATCAGCCCTCGACAACTTAACCGGCTGAAATTTATTTTTTGAAAAAATCCCTAAGCCCCGGGGTCACAATTTCAGAAAAAATCTGACTTTCGGGAATTCACTCAAAAATGGTGCCCAACGGTTGCAAATGCTCCCCTGAAAGGTTTGGCCGTCGAAACAGAAGGCTTTTTATCACAGGACAAGAAATCAGCCCTCGATAACTTAACCGGCAGAATTTTTTTTTTGAAAAAATCCCTAAGCCCCGGGGTCACAATTTCAGAAAAAATCTGACTTTCGGGAATTCACTCAAAAATGGTGCCCAACGGTTGCAAATGCTCCCCTGAAAGGTTTGGCGGTCGAAACAGAAGGCTTTTTATCACAGGACAAGAAATCAGCCCTCGACAACTTAACCGGCAGAATTTTTTTTTTAAAAAAAATCCCTAAGCCCCGGGGTCACAATTTCAGAAAAAATCTGACTTTCGGGAATTCACTCAAAAATGGTGCCCAACGGTTGCAAATGCTCCCCTGAAAGGTTTGGCCGTCGAAACAGAAGGCTTTTTATCACAGGACAAGAAATCAGCCCTCGACAACTTAACCGGCAGAATTTTTTTTTTTTAAAAAAATCCCTAAGCCCCGGGGTCACAATTTCAGAAAAAATCTGACTTTCGGGAATTCACTCAAAAATGGTGCCCAACGGTTGCAAATGCTCCCCTGAAAGGTTTGGCTGTCGAAACAGAAGGCTTTTTATCACAGGACAAGAAATCAGCCCTCGACAACTTAACTGGCAGAATTTTTTTTTTGAAAAAATCCCTAAGCCCCGGGGTCACAATTTCAGAAAAAATCTGACTTTTGGGAATTCACTCAAAAATGGTGCCCAACGGTTGCAAATGCTCCCCTGAAAGGTTTGGCCGTCGAAATAGAAGGCTTTTTATCACAGGACAAGAAATCAGCCCTCGACAACTTAACCGGCAGAAATTATTTTTTTGAAAAAATCCCTAAGCCCCGGGGTCACAATTTCAGAAAAAATCTGACTTTCGGGAATTCACTCAAAAATGGTGCCCAACGGTTGCAAATGCTCCCCTGAAAGGTTTGGCCGTCGAAAGAGAAGGCTTTTTATCACAGGACAAGAAATCAGCCCTCGACAACTTAACCGGCAGAAATTTTTTTTTTGAAAAAATCCCTAAGCCCCGGGGTCACAATTTCAGAAAAAATCTGACTTTCGGGAATTCACTCAAAAATGGTGCCCAACGGTTGCAAATGCTCCCCTGAAAGGTTTGGCGGTCGAAACAGAAGGCTTTTTATCACAGGACAAGAAATCAGCCCTCGACAACTTAACCGGCAGAATTTTTTTTTTAAAAAAAATCCCTAAGCCCCGGGGTCACAATTTCAGAAAAAATCTGACTTTCGGGAATTCACTCAAAAATGGTGCCCAACGGTTGCAAATGCTCCCCTGAAAGGTTTGGCCGTCGAAACAGAAGGCTTTTTATCACAGGACAAGAAATCAGCCCTCGACAACTTAACCGGCAGAATTTTTTTTTTTTAAAAAAATCCCTAAGCCCCGGGGTCACAATTTCAGAAAAAATCTGACTTTCGGGAATTCACTCAAAAATGGTGCCCAACGGTTGCAAATGCTCCCCTGAAAGGTTTGGCTGTCGAAACAGAAGGCTTTTTATCACAGGACAAGAAATCAGCCCTCGACAACTTAACTGGCAGAATTTTTTTTTTGAAAAAATCCCTAAGCCCCGGGGTCACAATTTCAGAAAAAATCTGACTTTTGGGAATTCACTCAAAAATGGTGCCCAACGGTTGCAAATGCTCCCCTGAAAGGTTTGGCCGTCGAAATAGAAGGCTTTTTATCACAGGACAAGAAATCAGCCCTCGACAACTTAACCGGCAGAAATTATTTTTTTGAAAAAATCCCTAAGCCCCGGGGTCACAATTTCAGAAAAAATCTGACTTTCGGGAATTCACTCAAAAATGGTGCCCAACGGTTGCAAATGCTCCCCTGAAAGGTTTGGCCGTCGAAAGAGAAGGCTTTTTATCACAGGACAAGAAATCAGCCCTCGACAACTTAACCGGCAGAAATTTTTTTTTTGAAAAAATCCCTAAGCCCCGGGGTCACAATTTCAGAAAAAATCTGACTTTCGGGAATTCACTCAAAAATGGTGCCCAACGGTTGCAAATGCTCCCCTGAAAGGTTTGGCCGATGAAACATAAGGCTTTTTATCACAGGACAAGAAATCAGAGCTCGATAACTTAACCGGCAGAAAAATATTTTTTTGAAAAAATCCCTAAGCCCCGGGGTCACAATTTCAGAAAAAATCTGACTTTTGGGAATTCACTCAAAAATGGTGCCCAACGGTTGCAAATGCTCCCCTGAAAGGTTTGGCGGTCTAAACAGATGTCTTTTTATCTCAGGGCAAGAAATCAGCCCTCGACAACTTAACCGGTAGAAATTTTTTTTTTTGAAAAAATCCCTAAGCCCCGGGGTCACAATTTCAGAAAAAATCTGACTTTCGGGAATTCACTCAAAAATGGTGCCCAACGGTTGCAAATGCTCCCCTGAAAGGTTTGGCCGTGGAAACAGAAGGCTTTTTATCACAGGACAAGAAATCAGCCCTCGACAACTTAACCGGCAGAAATTTTTTTTTTGAAAAAATCCCTAAGCCCCGGGGTCACAATTTCAGAAAAAATCTGACTTTCGGGAATTTACTCAAAAATGGTGCCCAACGGTTGCAAATGCTCCCCTGAAAGGTTTGGTGGTCGAAACAGAAGGCTTTTTACCACGGGACAAGAAATCAGACCTCCACAACGTAACCGGCAGAAAAATATTTTTTTGAAAAAATCCCAAGCCCCGGGGTCACAATTTCAGAAAAAATCTGACTTTCGGGAATTCACTCAAAAATGGTGCCCAACGTTTGCAAATGCTCCCCTGAAAGGTTTGGCGGTCGAAACAGAAGGCTTTTTATCAAAGGACAAGAAAGCAGACCTCGACAACTTAACCGGCGGAAAAATATTTTTTGAAAAAATCCGAAGCCCCGGGGTCACAATTTCAGAAAAAATCTGAGCTTTGGGAATTCACTCAAAAATGGTGCCCAACGGTTGCAAATGCTGTCCTGAAAGGTTTGGTGGTCGAAACAGAAGGCTTTTTACCACGGGACAAGAAATCAGACCTCCACAACTTAACCGGCATAAAAATATTTTTTTGAAAAAATCCGAAGCCCCGGGGTCACACTTTCAGAAAAAATCTGACTTTCAGGAATTCACTCAAAAATGGTGCCCAACGGTTGCAAACGCTCCCCTGAAAGGTTTGGCGGTCGAAACAGAAGGCTTTTTATCACGGGACAAGAAATCAGCCCTCGACAACTTAACCGGCAGAATTTTTTTTTGTTTGAAAAAATCCCAAAGCCCCGGGGTCACAATTTCAGAAAAAATCTGACTTTCGGGAATTCACTCAAAAATGGTGCCCAACGGTGACAAATGCTCCCCTGAAAGGTTTGGCAGTCTAAACAGATGTCTTTTTATCACGGGACAAGAAATCAGACCTCCACAACTTAACCGGCAGAAAAATATTTTTTTGAGAAAATCCCTAAGCCCCGGGGTCAGAATTTCAGAAAAAATCTGACTTTCGGGAATTCACTCAAAAATGGTGCCCAACGGTTGCAAATGCTCCCCTGAAAGGTTTGGCGGTCTAAACAGATGTCTTTTTATCACAGGACAAGAAAACAGCCCTCGACAACTTAACCGGCAGAAATTTTTTTTTTGAAAAAATCCCTAAGCCCCGGGGTCACACTTTCAGAAAAAATCTGACTTTCGGGAATTCACTCAAAAATGGTACCCAACGGTTGCAAATGCTCCCCTGAAAGGTTTGGCGGTCGAAACAGAAGGCTTTTTATCACGGGACAAGAAATCAGCCCTCGACAACTTAACCGGCAGAAATTTTTTTTTTGAAAAAATCCCAAGCCCCGGGGTCACAATTTCAGAAAAAATCTGACTTTCGGGAATTCACTCAAAAATGGTGCCCAACGGTTGCAAATGCTCCCCTGAAAGGTTTGGTGGTCGAAACAGAAGGCTTTTTACCACGGGACAAGAAATCAGACCTCCACAACGTAACCGGCAGAAAAATATTTTTTTGAAAAAATCCCAAGCCCCGGGGTCACAATTTCAGAAAAAATCTGACTTTCGGGAATTCACTCAAAAATGGTGCCCAACGTTTGCAAATGCTCCCCTGAAAGGTTTGGCGGTCGAAACAGAAGGCTTTTTATCAAAGGACAAGAAAGCAGACCACGACAACTTAACCGGCGGAAAAATATTTTTTGAAAAAATCCGAAGCCCCGGGGTCACAATTTCAGAAAAAATCTGAGCTTTGGGAATTCACTCAAAAATGGTGCCCAACGGTTGCAAATGCTCCCCTGAAAGGTTTGGGCGTCGAAACAGAAGGCTTTTTATCACAGGACAAGAAATCAGCCCTCGACAACTTAACCGGCAGAATTTTTTTTTTTGAAAAGATCCCTAAGCCCCGGGGTCACAATTTCAGAAAAAATCTGACTTTCGGGAATTCACTCAAAAATGGTGCCCAACGGTTGCAAATGCTCCCCTGAAAGGTTTGGGCGTCGAAACAGAAGGCTTTTTATCACAGGACAAGAAATCAGCCCTCGACTACTTAACTGGCAGAATTTTTTTTTTGAAAAAATCCCTAAGCCCCGGGGTCACAATTTCAGAAAAAATCTGACTTTCGGGAATTCACTCAAAAATGGTGCCCAACGGTTGCAAATGCTCCCCTGAAAGGTTTGGCCGTCGAAACAGAAGGCTTTTTATCACAGGACAAGAAATCAGCCCTCGACAACTTAACCGGCAGAATTTTTTTTTTTGAAAAAATCCCTAAGCCCCGGGGTCACAATTTCAAAAAAAATCTGACTTTCGGGAATTCACTCAAAAATGGCGCCCAACGGTTGCCAATGCTCCCCTGAAAGGTTTGGCCGTCGAAACAGAAGGCTTTTTATCACAGGACAAGAAATCAGCCCTCGACAACTTAACCGGCAGAAATTTTTTTTTTGTAAAAATCCCTAAGCCCCGGGGTCACAATTTCAGAAAAAATCTGACTTTCGGGAATTCACTCAAAAATGGTGCCCAACGGTTGCAAATGCTCCCCTGAAAGGTTTGGCCGTCGAAACAGAAGGCTTTTTTTCACAGGACAAGAAATCAGCCCTCGACAACTTAACCGGCAGAATTTTTTTTTTTGAAAACATCCCTAAGCCCCGGGGTCACAATTTCAGAAAAAATCTGACTTTCGGGAATTCACTCAAAAATGGTGCCCAACGGTTGCAAATGCTCCCCTGAAAGGTTTGGCTGTCAAAAGAGAAGGCTTTTTATCACAGGACAAGAAATCAGCCCTCGACAACTTAACCGGCAGAAATTTTTTTTTTGTAAAAATCCCTAAGCCCCGGGGTCACAATTTCAGAAAAAATCTGACTTTTGGGAATTCACTCAAAAATGGTGCCCAACGGTTGCAAATGCTCCCCTGAAAGGGCTGGCCGTCGAAACAGAAGGCTTTTTATCACAGGACAAGAAATCAGCCCTCGACAACTTAACCGGCAGAAATATTTTTTTTGAAAAAATCCCTAAGCCCCGGGGTCACAATTTCAGAAAAAATCTGACTTTCGGGAATTCACTCAAAAATGGTGCCCAACGGTTGCAAATGCTCCCCTGAAAGGTTTCGCCGTCGAAACAGAAGGCTTCTTATCACAGGACAAGAAATCAGCCCTCGACAACTTAACCGGCTGAAATTTATTTTTTGAAAAAATCCCTAAGCCCCGGGGTCACAATTTCAGAAAAAATCTGACTTTCGGGAATTCACTCAAAAATGGTGCCCAACGGTTGCAAATGCTCCCCTGAAAGGTTTGGCCGTCGAAACAGAAGGCTTTTTATCACAGGACAAGAAATCAGCCCTCGATAACTTAACCGGCAGAATTTTTTTTTTGAAAAAATCCCTAAGCACCGGGGTCACAATTTCAGAAAAAATCTGACTTTCGGGAATTCACTCAAAAATGGTGCCCAACGGTTGCAAATGCTCCCCTGAAAGGTTTGGCGGTCGAAACAGAAGGCTTTTTATCACAGGACAAGAAATCAGCCCTCGACAACTTAACCGGCAGAATTTTTTTTTTAAAAAAAATCCCTAAGCCCCGGGGTCACAATTTCAGAAAAAATCTGACTTTCGGGAATTCACTCAAAAATGGTGCCCAACGGTTGCAAATGCTCCCCTGAAAGGTTTGGCCGTCGAAACAGAAGGCTTTTTATCACAGGACAAGAAATCAGCCCTCGACAACTTAACCGGCAGAATTTTTTTTTTTTAAAAAAATCCCTAAGCCCCGGGGTCACAATTTCAGAAAAAATCTGACTTTCGGGAATTCACTCAAAAATGGTGCCCAACGGTTGCAAATGCTCCCCTGAAAGGTTTGGCTGTCGAAACAGAAGGCTTTTTATCACAGGACAAGAAATCAGCCCTCGACAACTTAACTGGCAGAATTTTTTTTTTGAAAAAATCCCTAAGCCCCGGGGTCACAATTTCAGAAAAAATCTGACTTTTGGGAATTCACTCAAAAATGGTGCCCAACGGTTGCAAATGCTCCCCTGAAAGGTTTGGCCGTCGAAATAGAAGGCTTTTTATCACAGGACAAGAAATCAGCCCTCGACAACTTAACCGGCAGAAATTATTTTTTTGAAAAAATCCCTAAGCCCCGGGGTCACAATTTCAGAAAAAATCTGACTTTTGGGAATTCACTCAAAAATGGTGCCCAACGGTTGCAAATGCTCCCCTGAAAGGTTTGGCCGTCGAAAGAGAAGGCTTTTTATCACAGGACAAGAAATCAGCCCTCGACAACTTAACCGGCAGAAATTTTTTTTTTGAAAAAATCCCTAAGCCCCGGGGTCACAATTTCAGAAAAAATCTGACTTTCGGGAATTCACTCAAAAATGGTGCCCAACGGTTGCAAATGCTCCCCTGAAAGGTTTGGCCGATGAAACATAAGGCTTTTTATCACAGGACAAGAAATCAGAGCTCGATAACTTAACCGGCAGAAAAATATTTTTTTGAAAAAATCCCTAAGCCCCGGGGTCACAATTTCAGAAAAAATCTGACTTTTGGGAATTCACTCAAAAATGGTGCCCAACGGTTGCAAATGCTCCCCTGAAAGGTTTGGCGGTCTAAACAGATGTCTTTTTATCTCAGGGCAAGAAATCAGCCCTCGACAACTTAACCGGTAGAAATTTTTTTTTTTGAAAAAATCCCTAAGCCCCGGGGTCACAATTTCAGAAAAAATCTGACTTTCGGGAATTCACTCAAAAATGGTGCCCAACGGTTGCAAATGCTCCCCTGAAAGGTTTGGCCGTGGAAACAGAAGGCTTTTTATCACAGGACAAGAAATCAGCCCTCGACAACTTAACCGGCAGAAATTTTTTTTTTGAAAAAATCCCTAAGCCCCGGGGTCACAATTTCAGAAAAAATCTGACTTTCGGGAATTTACTCAAAAATGGTGCCCAACGGTTGCAAATGCTCCCCTGAAAGGTTTGGTGGTCGAAACAGAAGGCTTTTTACCACGGGACAAGAAATCAGACCTCCACAACGTAACCGGCAGAAAAATATTTTTTTGAAAAAATCCCAAGCCCCGGGGTCACAATTTCAGAAAAAATCTGACTTTCGGGAATTCACTCAAAAATGGTGCCCAACGTTTGCAAATGCTCCCCTGAAAGGTTTGGCGGTCGAAACAGAAGGCTTTTTATCAAAGGACAAGAAAGCAGACCTCGACAACTTAACCGGCGGAAAAATATTTTTTGAAAAAATCCGAAGCCCCGGGGTCACAATTTCAGAAAAAATCTGAGCTTTGGGAATTCACTCAAAAATGGTGCCCAACGGTTGCAAATGCTGTCCTGAAAGGTTTGGTGGTCGAAACAGAAGGCTTTTTACCACGGGACAAGAAATCAGACCTCCACAACTTAACCGGCATAAAAATATTTTTTTGAAAAAATCCGAAGCCCCGGGGTCACACTTTCAGAAAAAATCTGACTTTCAGGAATTCACTCAAAAATGGTGCCCAACGGTTGCAAACGCTCCCCTGAAAGGTTTGGCGGTCGAAACAGAAGGCTTTTTATCACGGGACAAGAAATCAGCCCTCGACAACTTAACCGGCAGAATTTTTTTTTGTTTGAAAAAATCCCAAAGCCCCGGGGTCACAATTTCAGAAAAAATCTGACTTTCGGGAATTCACTCAAAAATGGTGCCCAACGGTGACAAATGCTCCCCTGAAAGGTTTGGCAGTCTAAACAGATGTCTTTTTATCACGGGACAAGAAATCAGACCTCCACAACTTAACCGGCAGAAAAATATTTTTTTGAGAAAATCCCTAAGCCCCGGGGTCAGAATTTCAGAAAAAATCTGACTTTCGGGAATTCACTCAAAAATGGTGCCCAACGGTTGCAAATGCTCCCCTGAAAGGTTTGGCCGTCGAAACAGAAAGCTTTTTATCACGGGACAAGAAATCAGCCCTCGACAACTTAACCGGCAGAATTTTTTTTTTTTTTGTAAAAATCCCTAAGCCCCGGGGTCACAATTTCAGAAAAAATCTGACTTTCGGGAATTTACTCAAAAATGGTGCCCAACGGTTGCAAATGCTCCCCTGAAAGGTTTGGCGGTCTAAACAGATGTCTTTTTATCACAGGACAAGAAAACAGCCCTCGACAACTTAACCGGCAGAAATTTTTTTTTTGAAAAAATCCCTAAGCCCCGGGGTCACACTTTCAGAAAAAATCTGACTTTCGGGAATTCACTCAAAAATGGTACCCAACGGTTGCAAATGCTCCCCTGAAAGGTTTGGCGGTCGAAACAGAAGGCTTTTTATCACGGGACAAGAAATCAGCCCTCGACAACTTAACCGGCAGAAATTTTTTTTTTGAAAAAATCCCAAGCCCCGGGGTCACAATTTCAGAAAAAATCTGACTTTCGGGAATTCACTCAAAAATGGTGCCCAACGGTTGCAAATGCTCCCCTGAAAGGTTTGGTGGTCGAAACAGAAGGCTTTTTACCACGGGACAAGAAATCAGACCTCCACAACGTAACCGGCAGAAAAATATTTTTTTGAAAAAATCCCAAGCCCCGGGGTCACAATTCCAGAAAAAATCTGACTTTCGGGAATTCACTCAAAAATGGTGCCCAACGTTTGCAAATGCTCCCCTGAAAGGTTTGGCGGTCGAAACAGAAGGCTTTTTATCAAAGGACAAGAAAGCAGACCACGACAACTTAACCGGCGGAAAAATATTTTTTGAAAAAATCCGAAGCCCCGGGGTCACAATTTCAGAAAAAATCTGAGCTTTGGGAATTCACTCAAAAATGGTGCCCAACGGTTGCAAATGCTCCCCTGAAAGGTTTGGGCGTCGAAACAGAAGGCTTTTTATCACAGGACAAGAAATCAGCCCTCGACAACTTAACCGGCAGAATTTTTTTTTTTGAAAAGATCCCTAAGCCCCGGGGTCACAATTTCAGAAAAAATCTGACTTTCGGGAATTCACTCAAAAATGGTGCCCAACGGTTGCAAATGCTCCCCTGAAAGGTTTGGGCGTCGAAACAGAAGGCTTTTTATCACAGGACAAGAAATCAGCCCTCGACTACTTAACTGGCAGAATTTTTTTTTTGAAAAAATCCCTAAGCCCCGGGGTCACAATTTCAGAAAAAATCTGACTTTCGGGAATTCACTCAAAAATGGTGCCCAACGGTTGCAAATGCTCCCCTGAAAGGTTTGGCCGTCGAAACAGAAGGCTTTTTATCACAGGACAAGAAATCAGCCCTCGACAACTTAACCGGCAGAATTTTTTTTTTTGAAAAAATCCCTAAGCCCCGGGGTCACAATTTCAAAAAAAATCTGACTTTCGGGAATTCACTCAAAAATGGCGCCCAACGGTTGCCAATGCTCCCCTGAAAGGTTTGGCCGTCGAAACAGAAGGCTTTTTATCACAGGACAAGAAATCAGCCCTCGACAACTTAACCGGCAGAAATTTTTTTTTTGTAAAAATCCCTAAGCCCCGGGGTCACAATTTCAGAAAAAATCTGACTTTCGGGAATTCACTCAAAAATGGTGCCCAACGGTTGCAAATGCTCCCCTGAAAGGTTTGGCCGTCGAAACAGAAGGCTTTTTTTCACAGGACAAGAAATCAGCCCTCGACAACTTAACCGGCAGAATTTTTTTTTTTGAAAACATCCCTAAGCCCCGGGGTCACAATTTCAGAAAAAATCTGACTTTCGGGAATTCACTCAAAAATGGTGCCCAACGGTTGCAAATGCTCCCCTGAAAGGTTTGGCTGTCAAAACAGAAGGCTTTTTATCACAGGACAAGAAATCAGCCCTCGACAACTTAACCGGCAGAAATTTTTTTTTTGTAAAAATCCCTAAGCCCCGGGGTCACAATTTCATAAAAAATCTGACTTTCGGGAATTCACTCAAAAATGTTGCCCAACGGTTGCAAATGCTCCCCTGAAAGGTTTGGCCGTCGAAACAGAAGGCTTTTTATCACAGGACAAGAAATCAGCCCTCGACAACTTAAACGGCAGAATTTTTTTTTTTGAAAAAATCCCTAAGCCCCGGGGTCACAATTTCAGAAAAAATCTGACTTTCGGGAATTCACTCAAAAATGGTGCCCAACGGTTGCAAATGCTCCCCTGAAAGGTTTGGCTGTCAAAAGAGAAGGCTTTTTATCACAGGACAAGAAATCAGCCCTCGACAACTTAACCGGCAGAAATTTTTTTTTTGTAAAAATCCCTAAGCCCCGGGGTCACAATTTCAGAAAAAATCTGACTTTTGGGAATTCACTCAAAAATGGTGCCCAACGGTTGCAAATGCTCCCCTGAAAGGGCTGGCCGTCGAAACAGAAGGCTTTTTATCACAGGACAAGAAATCAGCCCTCGACAACTTAACCGGCAGAAATATTTTTTTTGAAAAAATCCCTAAGCCCCGGGGTCACAATTTCAGAAAAAATCTGACTTTCGGGAATTCACTCAAAAATGGTGCCCAACGGTTGCAAATGCTCCCCTGAAAGGTTTCGCCGTCGAAACAGAAGGCTTCTTATCACAGGACAAGAAATCAGCCCTCGACAACTTAACCGGCTGAAATTTATTTTTTGAAAAAATCCCTAAGCCCCGGGGTCACAATTTCAGAAAAAATCTGACTTTCGGGAATTCACTCAAAAATGGTGCCCAACGGTTGCAAATGCTCCCCTGAAAGGTTTGGCCGTCGAAACAGAAGGCTTTTTATCACAGGACAAGAAATCAGCCCTCGATAACTTAACCGGCAGAAATTTTTTTTTGAAAAAATCCCTAAGCCCCGGGGTCACAATTTCAGAAAAAATCTGACTTTCGGGAATTCACTCAAAAATGGTGCCCAACGGTTGCAAATGCTCCCCTGAAAGGTTTGGCGGTCGAAACAGAAGGCTTTTTATCACAGGACAAGAAATCAGCCCTCGACAACTTAACCGGCAGAATTTTTTTTTTTAAAAAAATCCCTAAGCCCCGGGGTCACAATTTCAGAAAAAATCTGACTTTCGGGAATTCACTCAAAAATGGTGCCCAACGGTTGCAAATGCTCCCCTGAAAGGTTTGGCCGTCGAAACAGAAGGCTTTTTATCACAGGACAAGAAATCAGCCCTCGACAACTTAACCGGCAGAATTTTTTTTTTTTAAAAAAATCCCTAAGCCCCGGGGTCACAATTTCAGAAAAAATCTGACTTTCGGGAATTCACTCAAAAATGGTGCCCAACGGTTGCAAATGCTCCCCTGAAAGGTTTGGCTGTCGAAACAGAAGGCTTTTTATCACAGGACAAGAAATCAGCCCTCGACAACTTAACTGGCAGAATTTTTTTTTTGAAAAAATCCCTAAGCCCCGGGGTCACAATTTCAGAAAAAATCTGACTTTTGGGAATTCACTCAAAAATGGTGCCCAACGGTTGCAAATGCTCCCCTGAAAGGTTTGGCCGTCGAAATAGAAGGCTTTTTATCACAGGACAAGAAATCAGCCCTCGACAACTTAACCGGCAGAAATTATTTTTTTGAAAAAATCCCTAAGCCCCGGGGTCACAATTTCAGAAAAAATCTGACTTTCGGGAATTCACTCAAAAATGGTGCCCAACGGTTGCAAATGCTCCCCTGAAAGGTTTGGCCGTCGAAAGAGAAGGCTTTTTATCACAGGACAAGAAATCAGCCCTCGACAACTTAACCGGCAGAAATTTTTTTTTTGAAAAAATCCCTAAGCCCCGGGGTCACAATTTCAGAAAAAATCTGACTTTCGGGAATTCACTCAAAAATGGTGCCCAACGGTTGCAAATGCTCCCCTGAAAGGTTTGGCCGATGAAACATAAGGCTTTTTATCACAGGACAAGAAATCAGAGCTCGATAACTTAACCGGCAGAAAAATATTTTTTTGAAAAAATCCCTAAGCCCCGGGGTCACAATTTCAGAAAAAATCTGACTTTTGGGAATTCACTCAAAAATGGTGCCCAACGGTTGCAAATGCTCCCCTGAAAGGTTTGGCGGTCTAAACAGATGTCTTTTTATCTCAGGGCAAGAAATCAGCCCTCGACAACTTAACCGGTAGAAATTTTTTTTTTTGAAAAAATCCCTAAGCCCCGGGGTCACAATTTCAGAAAAAATCTGACTTTCGGGAATTCACTCAAAAATGGTGCCCAACGGTTGCAAATGCTCCCCTGAAAGGTTTGGCCGTGGAAACAGAAGGCTTTTTATCACAGGACAAGAAATCAGCCCTCGACAACTTAACCGGCAGAAATTTTTTTTTTGAAAAAATCCCTAAGCCCCGGGGTCACAATTTCAGAAAAAATCTGACTTTCGGGAATTCACTCAAAAATGGTGCCCAACGGTTGCAAACGCTCCCCTGAAAGGTTTGGCGGTCGAAACAGAAGGCTTTTTATCACAGGACAAGAAATCAGCCCTCGACAACTTAACCGGCAGAATTTTTTTTTTTTGAAAAAATCCCTAAGCCCCGGGGTCACAATTTCAGAAAAAATCTGACTTTCGGGAATTCACTCAAAAATGGTGCCCAACGGTTGCAAATGCTCCCCTGAAAGGTTTGGCGGTCGAAACAGAAGGCTTCTTATCGCAGGTCAAGAAATCAGACCTCGACAACTTAACCGGCGGAAAAATATTTTTTGAAAAAATCCGAAGCCCTGGGGTCACAATTTCAGAAAAAATCTGAGCTTTGGGAATTCACTCAAAAATGGTGCCCAACGGTTGCAAATGCTACCCTGAAAGGTTTGGTGGTCGAAACAGAAGGCTTTTTATCACGGGACAAGAAATCAGACCTCCACAACTTAACCGGTAGAAAAATATTTTTTTGAAAAAATCCGAAGCCCCGGGGTCACAATTTCAGAAAAAATCTGACTTTCGGGAATTCACTCAAAAATGGTGCCCAACGGTTGCAAATGCTCCCCTGAAAGGTTTGGCCGTCGAAATAAAAGGCTTTTTATCACAGGACAAGAAATCAGCCCTCGACAACTTAACCGGCAGAAATTTTTTTTTTGAAAAAATCCCTAAGCCCCGGGGTCACAATTTCAGAAAAAATCTGACTTTCGGGAATTCACTCAAAAATGGTGCCCAACGGTTGCAAATGCTCCCCTGAAAGGTTTGGCCGTCGAAAGAGAAGGCTTTTTATCACAGGACAAGAAATCAGTCCTCGACAACTTAACCGGCAGAAAAATATTTTTTTGAAAACATCCCTAAGCCCCGGGGTCACAATTTCAGAAAAAATCTGACTTTCGGGAATTCACTCAAAAATGGTGCCCAACGGTTGCAAATGCTCCCCTGAAAGGTTTCGCCGATGAAACATAAGGCTTTTTATCACAGGACAAGAAATCAGAGCTCGATAACTTAACCGGCAGAAAAATATTTTTTTGAAAACATCCCTAAGCCCCGGGGTCACAATTTCAGAAAAAATCTGACTTTTGGGAATTCACTCAAAAATGGTACCCAACGGTTGCAAATGCTCCCCTGAAAGGTTTGGCAGGCTAAACAGATGTCTTTTTATCACGGGACAAGAAATCAGACCTCCACAACTTAACCGGCAGAAAAATATTTTTTTGAAAAAATCCCTAAGCCCCGGGGTCAGAATTTCAGAAAAAATCTGACTTTCGGGAATTCACTCAAAAATGGTGCCCAACGGTTGCAAATGCTCCCCTGAAAGGTTTGGCCGTCGAAACAGAAAGCTTTTTATCACGGGACAAGAAATCAGCCCTCGACAACTTAACCGGCAGAATTTTTTTTTTTTGTAAAAATCCCTAAGCCCCGGGGTCACAATTTCAGAAAAAATCTGACTTTCGGGAATTCACTCAAAAATGGTGCCCAACGGTTGCAAATGCTCCCCTGAAAGGTTTGGCGGTCTAAACAGATGTCTTTTTATCACAGGACAAGAAAACAGCCCTCGACAACTTAACCGGCAGAAATTTTTTTTTTGAAAAAATCCCTAAGCCCCGGGGTCACACTTTCAGAAAAAATCTGACTTTCGGGAATTCACTCAAAAATGGTACCCAACGGTTGCAAATGCTCCCCTGAAAGGTTTGGCGGTCGAAACAGAAGGCTTTTTATCACGGGACAAGAAATCAGCCCTCGACAACTTAACCGGCAGAAATTTTTTTTTTTTGAAAAAATCCCAAGCCCCGGGGTCACAATTTCAGAAAAAATCTGACTTTCGGGAATTTACTCAAAAATGGTGCCCAACGGTTGCAAATGCTCCCCTGAAAGGTTTGGTGGTCGAAACAGAAGGCTTTTTACCACGGGACAAGAAATCAGACCTCCACAACGTAACCGGCAGAAAAATATTTTTTTGAAAAAATCCCAAGCCCCGGGGTCACAATTTCAGAAAAAATCTGACTTTCGGGAATTCACTCAAAAATGGTGCCCAACGTTTGCAAATGCTCCCCTGAAAGGTTTGGCGGTCGAAACAGAAGGCTTTTTATCAAAGGACAAGAAAGCAGACCTCGACAACTTAACCGGCGGAAAAATATTTTTTGAAAAAATCCGAAGCCCCGGGGTCACAATTTCAGAAAAAATCTGAGCTTTGGGAATTCACTCAAAAATGGTGCCCAACGGTTGCAAATGCTGTCCTGAAAGGTTTGGTGGTCGAAACAGAAGGCTTTTTACCACGGGACAAGAAATCAGACCTCCACAACTTAACCGGCATAAAAATATTTTTTTGAAAAAATCCGAAGCCCCGGGGTCACACTTTCAGAAAAAATCTGACTTTCAGGAATTCACTCAAAAATGGTGCCCAACGGTTGCAAACGCTCCCCTGAAAGGTTTGGCGGTCGAAACAGAAGGCTTTTTATCACGGGACAAGAAATCAGCCCTCGACAACTTAACCGGCAGAATTTTTTTTTGTTTGAAAAAATCCCAAAGCCCCGGGGTCACAATTTCAGAAAAAATCTGACTTTCGGGAATTCACTCAAAAATGGTGCCCAACGGTGACAAATGCTCCCCTGAAAGGTTTGGCAGTCTAAACAGATGTCTTTTTATCACGGGACAAGAAATCAGACCTCCACAACTTAACCGGCAGAAAAATATTTTTTTGAGAAAATCCCTAAGCCCCGGGGTCAGAATTTCAGAAAAAATCTGACTTTCGGGAATTCACTCAAAAATGGTGCCCAACGGTTGCAAATGCTCCCCTGAAAGGTTTGGCCGTCGAAACAGAAAGCTTTTTATCACGGGACAAGAAATCAGCCCTCGACAACTTAACCGGCAGAATTTTTTTTTTTTTTGTAAAAATCCCTAAGCCCCGGGGTCACAATTTCAGAAAAAATCTGACTTTCGGGAATTTACTCAAAAATGGTGCCCAACGGTTGCAAATGCTCCCCTGAAAGGTTTGGCGGTCTAAACAGATGTCTTTTTATCACAGGACAAGAAAACAGCCCTCGACAACTTAACCGGCAGAAATTTTTTTTTTGAAAAAATCCCTAAGCCCCGGGGTCACACTTTCAGAAAAAATCTGACTTTCGGGAATTCACTCAAAAATGGTACCCAACGGTTGCAAATGCTCCCCTGAAAGGTTTGGCGGTCGAAACAGAAGGCTTTTTATCACGGGACAAGAAATCAGCCCTCGACAACTTAACCGGCAGAAATTTTTTTTTTGAAAAAATCCCAAGCCCCGGGGTCACAATTTCAGAAAAAATCTGACTTTCGGGAATTCACTCAAAAATGGTGCCCAACGGTTGCAAATGCTCCCCTGAAAGGTTTGGTGGTCGAAACAGAAGGCTTTTTACCACGGGACAAGAAATCAGACCTCCACAACGTAACCGGCAGAAAAATATTTTTTTGAAAAAATCCCAAGCCCCGGGGTCACAATTTCAGAAAAAATCTGACTTTCGGAAATTCACTCAAAAATGGTGCCCAACGTTTGCAAATGCTCCCCTGAAAGGTTTGGCGGTCGAAACAGAAGGCTTTTTATCAAAGGACAAGAAAGCAGACCACGACAACTTAACCGGCGGAAAAATATTTTTTGAAAAAATCCGAAGCCCCGGGGTCACAATTTCAGAAAAAATCTGAGCTTTGGGAATTCACTCAAAAATGGTGCCCAACGGTTGCAAATGCTGTCCTGAAAGGTTTGGTGGTCGAAACAGGCTTTTTACCACGGGACAAGAAATCAGACCTCCACAACTTAACCGGCAGAAAAATATTTTTTTGAAAAAATCCGAAGCCCCGGGGTCACACTTTCAGAAAAAATCTGACTTTCGGGAATTCACTGAAAAATGGTGCCCAACGGTTGCAAACGCTCCCCTGAAAGGTTTGGCGGTCGAAACAGAAGGCTTTTTATCACGGGACAAGAAATCAGCCCTCGACAACTTAACCGGCAGAATTTTTTTTTTTTTGAAAAAATCCCTAAGCCCCGCGGTCACAATTTCATAAAAAATCTGACTTTCGGGAATTCACTCAAAAATGGTGCCCAATGGTTGCCAATGCTCCCCTGAA
Organism: Podarcis tiliguerta; assembly: GCF_965153285.1. Taxonomy (NCBI): domain Eukaryota; kingdom Metazoa; phylum Chordata; class Lepidosauria; order Squamata; family Lacertidae; genus Podarcis; species Podarcis tiliguerta. Next base: position 138,941 of record NW_028148684.1, on the reverse strand, counting down.
AGGTTTGGCCGTCGAAACAGAAGGCTTTTTATCACAGGACAAGAAATCAGCCCTCGATAACTTAACCGGCAGAAATTTTTTTTTTGAAAAAATCCCCAAGCCCCGGGGTCACAATTTCAGAAAAAAATCTGACTTTCGGGAATTCACTCAAAAATGGTGCCCAACGGTTGCAAATGCTCCCATGAAAGGTTTGGCGGTCTAAACAGATGTCTTTTTATCACGGGACAAGAAATCAGACCTCCACAACTTAACCGGTAGAAAAATATTTTTTTGAAAAAATCCCTAAGCCCCGGGGTCACAATTTCAGAAAAAATCTGACTTTCGGGAATTCACTCAAAAATGGTGCCCAACGGTTGCAAATGCTCCCCTGAAAGGTTTGGCCGTCGAAACAGAAGGCTTTTTATCACGGGACAAGAAATCAGCCCTCGACAAATTAACCGGCAGAAAAATATTTTTTCGAAAAAATCCCTAAGCCCCGGGGTCACAATTTCAGAAAAAATCTGAGCTTTGGGAATTCACTCAAAAATGGTGCCCAACGGTTGCAAATGCTCCCCTGAAAGGTTTGGTGGTCGAAACAGAAGGCTTTTTACCACGGGACAAGAAATCAGACCTCCACAACTTAACCGGCAGAAAAATATTTTTTGAAAAAATCCCTAAGCCCCGGGGTCACAATTTCAGAAAAAATCTGAGCTTTGGGAATTCACTCAAAAATGGTGCCCAACGGTTGCAAATGCTCCCCTGAAAGGTTTGGTGGTTGAAACAGAAGGCTTTTTATCACGGGACAAGAAATCAGACCTCCACAACTTAACCGGCAGAAAAATATTTTTTTGAAAAAATCCCAAGCCCCGGGGTCACAATTTCAGAAAAAATCTGACTTTCGGGAATTCACTCAAAAATGGTGCCCAACGTTTGCAAATGCTCCCCCTGAAAGGTTTGGCGGTCGAAACAGAAGGCTTTTTATCAAAGGACAAGAAAGCAGACCTCGACAACTTAACCGGCGGAAAAATATTTTTTGAAAAAATCCGAAGCCCCGGGGTCACAATTTCAGAAAAAACCTGACTTTCGGGAATTCACCCAAAAATGGTGCCCAACGGTTTCAAATGCTCCCCTGAAAGGTTTGGTGGTCGAAACAGAAGGCTTTTTATCACGGGACAAGAAATCAGACCTCCAAAACTTAACCGGCGGAAAAATATTTTTTTCAAAAAATCCCAAACCCCGGGGTCACAATATCAGAAAATATCTGACTTTCAGGAATTCACTCAAAAATGGTGTCCAACAGTTTCAAATGCTCCCTTGAAGGGTTTGGTGGTCGAAACAGAAGGCTTTTTTTCACGGGACAAGAAATCAGCCCTCGACAACTTAACCGGCAGAAATTTTTTTTTTGAAAAAATCCCTAAGCCCCGGGGTCAAAATTTCATAAAAAATCTGACTTTTGTGAATTCACTCAAAAATGGTGCCCAACGGTTGCAAATGCTCCCCTGAAAGGTTTGGCTGTCGAAACAGAAGGCTTTTTATCACAGGACAAGAAATCAGCCCTCGACAACTTAACCGGCAGAAATTTTTTTTTTTGAAAAAATCCCTAAGCCCCGGGGTCACAATTTCAGAAAAAATCTGACTTTCGGGAATTCACTCAAAAATGGTGCCCAACGGTTGCAAATGCTCCCCTGATAGGTTTGGTGGTCGAAACAGAAGGCTTTTTACCACGGGACAAGAAATCAGAGCTCCACAACTTAACCGGCAGAAAAATATGTTTTTGAAAAAAACCCAAGCCCCGGGGTCACAATTTCAGAAAAAATCTGACTTTCGGGAATTCACTCAAAAATGGTGCCCAACGGTTGCAAATGCTCCCCTGAAAGGTTTGGCGGTCGAAACAGAAGGCTTTTTATCACGGGACAAGAAATCAGACCTCCAAAACTTAACCGTCAGAAAAATATTTTTTTGAAAAAATCCGAAGGCCCGGGGTCACAATTTCAGAAAAAATCTGACTTTCGGGAATTCACTCAAAAATGGTGCCCAACGTTTGGAAATGCTCCCCTGAAAGGTTTGGTGGTCGAAACAGAAGGCTTTTTATCAAAGGACAAGAAAGCAGACCTCGACAACTTAACCGGCGGAAAAATATTTTTTGAAAAAATCCGAAGCCCCGGGGTCACAATTTCAGAAAAAATCTGACTTTCGGGAATTCACTCAAAAATGGTGCCCAACGGTTGCAAATGCTCCCCTGAAAGGTTTGGCGGTCGAAACAGAAGGCTTTTTATCACGGGACAAGAAATCAGCCCTCGACAACTTAACCGGCAGAAAAATATTTTTTCGAAAAAATCCCTAAGCCCCGGGGTCACAATTTCAGAAAAAATCGGATCTTTGGGAATTCACCCAAAAATGGTGTCCAACGGTTGGAAATGCTCCCCTGAAAGGTTTGGTGGTCGAAACAGAAGGCTTTTCACGACGGGACAAGAAATCAGACCTCCTCAACTTAACCGGCAGAAAAATATTTTTTTGAAAAAATCCCAAGCCCCGGGGTCACAATTTCAGAAAAAATCTGACTTTCGGGAATTCACTCAAAAATGGTGCCCAACGGTTGCAAATGCTCCCCTGAATGGTTTGGCGGTCGAAACAGAAGGCTTTTTATCAAAGGACAAGAAAGCAGACCTCGACAACTTAACCGGCGGAAAAATATTTTTTGAAAAAATCCGAAGCCCCGGTATCACAATTTCAGAAAAAATCTGAGCTTTGGGAATTCACTGAAAAATGGTGCCCAACGGTTGCAAATGCTCCCCTGAAAGGTTTGGTGGTCGAAACAGAAGGCTTTTTACCACGGGACAAGAAATCAGACCTCCACAACTTAACCGGCAGAAAAATATTATTTTGAAAAAATCCCAAGCCCCGGGGTCACAATTTCAGAAAAAATCTGACTTTCGGGAATTCACTCAAAAATGGTGCCCAACGGTTGCAAATGCTCCCCTGAAAAGTTTGGCGTTCGAAACAGAAGGCTTTTTATCAAAGGACAAGATATCAGACCTCGACAACTTAACCGGCGGAAAAATATTTTTTGAAAAAATCCGAAGCCCCGGGGTCACAATTTCAGAAAAAATCTGAGCTTTGGGAATTCACTCAAAAATGGTGCCCAACGGTTGCAAATGCTCCCCTGAAAGGTTTGGTGGTCGAAACAGAAGGCTTTTTACCACGTGACAAGAAATCAGACCTCCACAACTTAACCGGCAGAAAAATATTTTTTTGAAAAAATCCCAAGCCCCGGGGTCACAATTTCAGAAAAAATCTGACTTTCGGGAATTCACTCAAAAATGGTGCCCAACGGTTTCAAATGCTCCCCTGAAAGGTTTGGTGGTCGAAACAGAAGGCTTTTTATCACGGGACAAGAAATCAGACCTCCACAACTTAACCGGCAGAAAAATATTTCTTTGAAAAAATCCCTAAGCCCCGGGGTCACAATTTCAGAAAAAATCTGACTTTCGGGAATTCACTCAAAAATGGTGCCCAACGGTTGCAAATGCTCCCCTGATAGGTTTGGTGGTCGAAACAGAAGGCTTTTTACCACGGGACAAGAAATCAGAGCTCCACAACTTAACCGGCAGAAAAATATGTTTTTGAAAAAAACCCAAGCCCCGGGGTCACAATTTCAGAAAAAATCTGACTTTCGGGAATTCACTCAAAAATGGTGCCCAACGGTTGCAAATGCTCCCCTGAAAGGTTTGGCGGTCGAAACAGAAGGCTTTTTATCACGGGACAAGAAATCAGACCTCCAAAACTTAACCGTCAGAAAAATATTTTTTTGAAAAAATCCGAAGGCCCGGGGTCACAATTTCAGAAAAAATCTGACTTTCGGGAATTCACTCAAAAATGGTGCCCAACGTTTGGAAATGCTCCCCTGAAAGGTTTGGTGGTCGAAACAGAAGGCTTTTTATCAAAGGACAAGAAAGCAGACCTCGACAACTTAACCGGCGGAAAAATATTTTTTGAAAAAATCCGAAGCCCCGGGGTCACAATTTCAGAAAAAATCTGACTTTCGGGAATTCACTCAAAAATGGTGCCCAACGGTTGCAAATGCTCCCCTGAAAGGTTTGGCGGTCGAAACAGAAGGCTTTTTATCACGGGACAAGAAATCAGCCCTCGACAACTTAACCGGCAGAAAAATATTTTTTCGAAAAAATCCCTAAGCCCCGGGGTCACAATTTCAGAAAAAATCGGATCTTTGGGAATTCACCCAAAAATGGTGTCCAACGGTTGGAAATGCTCCCCTGAAAGGTTTGGTGGTCGAAACAGAAGGCTTTTCACGACGGGACAAGAAATCAGACCTCCTCAACTTAACCGGCAGAAAAATATTTTTTTGAAAAAATCCCAAGCCCCGGGGTCACAATTTCAGAAAAAATCTGACTTTCGGGAATTCACTCAAAAATGGTGCCCAACGGTTGCAAATGCTCCCCTGAATGGTTTGGCGGTCGAAACAGAAGGCTTTTTATCAAAGGACAAGAAAGCAGACCTCGACAACTTAACCGGCGGAAAAATATTTTTTGAAAAAATCCGAAGCCCCGGTATCACAATTTCAGAAAAAATCTGAGCTTTGGGAATTCACTGAAAAATGGTGCCCAACGGTTGCAAATGCTCCCCTGAAAGGTTTGGTGGTCGAAACAGAAGGCTTTTTACCACGGGACAAGAAATCAGACCTCCACAACTTAACCGGCAGAAAAATATTATTTTGAAAAAATCCCAAGCCCCGGGGTCACAATTTCAGAAAAAATCTGACTTTCGGGAATTCACTCAAAAATGGTGCCCAACGGTTGCAAATGCTCCCCTGAAAAGTTTGGCGTTCGAAACAGAAGGCTTTTTATCAAAGGACAAGATATCAGACCTCGACAACTTAACCGGCGGAAAAATATTTTTTGAAAAAATCCGAAGCCCCGGGGTCACAATTTCAGAAAAAATCTGAGCTTTGGGAATTCACTCAAAAATGGTGCCCAACGGTTGCAAATGCTCCCCTGAAAGGTTTGGTGGTCGAAACAGAAGGCTTTTTACCACGTGACAAGAAATCAGACCTCCACAACTTAACCGGCAGAAAAATATTTTTTTGAAAAAATCCCAAGCCCCGGGGTCACAATTTCAGAAAAAATCTGACTTTCGGGAATTCACTCAAAAATGGTGCCCAACGGTTTCAAATGCTCCCCTGAAAGGTTTGGTGGTCGAAACAGAAGGCTTTTTATCACGGGACAAGAAATCAGACCTCCACAACTTAACCGGCAGAAAAATATTTCTTTGAAAAAATCCGAAGCCCCGGGGTCACAATATCAGAAAAAATCTGACTTTCGGGAATTGACTCAAAAATGGTGTCCAACGGTTGCAAATGCTCCCTTGAAAGGTTTGGTGGTCGAAACAGAAGGCTTTTTATCACGGGACAAGAAATCAGACCTCTACAACTTAACCGGCAGAAAAATATTTTTTTGAAAAAATCCCAAGCCCCGGGGTCACAATTTCAGAAAAAATCTGACTTTCGGGAATTCACTCAAAAATGGTGCCCAACGGTTGCAAATGCTCCCCTGAAAGGTTTGGCCGTCGAAACAGAAGGCTTTTTATCACAGGACAAGAAATCAGCCCTCGACAACTTAACCGGCAGAAAATTTTTTTTTGAAAAAATCCCTAAGCCCCGGGGTCACAATTTCAGAAAAAATCTGACTTTCGGGAATTCACTCAAAAATGGTACCCAATGGTAGCAAATGCTCCCCTGAAAGGTTTGGTGGTCGAAACAGAAGGCTTTTTACCACGGGACAAGAAATCAGACTTCCACAACTTAACCGGCAGAAAAATATGTTTTTGAAAAAATCCCAAGCCCCGGGGTCACAATTTCAGAAAAAATTTGAGCTTTGGGAATTCACCCAAAAATGGTGCCCAACGGTTGCAAATTCTCCCCTGATAGGTTTGGTGGTCGAAACAGAAGGCTTTTTATCACGGGACAAGAAATCAGACCTCCACAACTTAACCGGCAGAAAAATATTTTTTTGAAAAAATCCCAAGCCCCGGGGTTACAATTTCAGAAAAAATCTGACCTTTGGGAATTCACTCAAACATGGTGCCCAACGGTTGCAAATGCTCCCCTGAAAGGTTTGGTGGTCGAAACAGAAGGCTTTTTATCTCCGGACAAGTAATCAGACCTCCACAACTTAACCGGCAGAATTTTTTTTTTTGAAAAAATCCCAAGCCCCGGGGTCACAATTTCAGAAAAAATCTGACTTTTGGGAATTGACTCAAAAATGGTGCCCAAGGGTTGCAAATGCTCCCCTGAGAGGTTTCGCGGTCGAAACAGAAGGCTTATTATCACAGGACAAGAAATCAGACCTCCACAACTTAACCGGCGGGAAAATATTTTTTTGAAAAAATCCGAAGCCCCGGGGTCACAATTTCAGAAAAAATCTGACTTTCGGGAATTCACTCAAAAATGGTGCCCAACGGTTCCAAATGCTCCCCTGAAAGGTTTGGTGGTCGAAAGAGAAGGCTTTTTATCACGGGACAAGAAATCAGACCTCCACAACTTAACCGGCAGAAAAATATTTTTTTGAAAAAATCCCAAGCCCCGGGGTCACAATTTCAGAAAAAAATTGAGCTTTGGTAATTCACTCAAAAATGGTGCCCAACGGTTGCAAATGCCCCCCTGATAGGTTTGGTGGTCGAAACAGAAAGCTTTTTATCACGGGACAAGAAATCAGACCTCCACAACTTAACCGGCAGAAAAATATTTTTTTGAAAAAATCCCAAGCCCCGGGGTCACAATTTCAGAAAAAATCTGACTTTCGGGAATTCACTCAAAAATGGTGCCCAACGGTTGCAAATGCTCCCCTGAAAGGTTTGGCGGTCGAAACAGACGGCTTTTTATCAAAGGACAAGATATCAGACCTCGACAACTTAACCGGCAGAAAAATATTTTTTGAAAAAATCCGAAGCCCCGGGGTCAAAATTTCAGAAAAAATCTGACTTTCGGGAATTCACTCAAAAATGGTGCCCAACGGTTTCAAAGGCTCCCCTGAAAGGTTTGGCGGTCGAAACAGAAGGCTTTTTATCAAAGGACAAGATATCAGACCTCGACAACTTAACCGGCAGAAAAATATTTTTTGAAAAAATCCGAAGCCCCGGGGTCACAATATCAGAAAAAATCTGAGCTTTGGGAATTCACTCAAAAATGGTGCCCAACGGTTGCAAATGCTCCGGGGTCACAATTTCAGAAAAAATCTGAATTTCGTCAATTCACTAAAAAATGGTCCCCAACGGTTGCAAGTGCTCCCCTGAAAGGTTTGGCGGTCGAAACAGAAGGCTTTTTATCATTGGACAAGAAATCAGCCCTCGACAACTTAACCGGCAGAAAAATATTTTTTTGAAAAAATCCCTAAGCCCCTGGGTCACAATTTCAGAAAAAATCTGACTTTTGGCATTTCACTCAAAATGCTCCCCAACGGTTGCAAATGCTCCCCTGAAAGGTTTGGTGGTCGAAACAGAAGGCCTTTTATCACAGGACAAGAAATCAGCCCTCGACAACTTAACCGGCAGAAAAATATTTTTTGGAAAAAATCCCTAAGCCCCGGGGTCACAATTTCTGAAAAAAATCAGACTTTCGGGAATTCACTCAAAAAAGGTCCCCAACGGTTGCAAATGCTCTCCTGAAAGGTTTAGCGGTCGAAACAGAAGGCTTTTTATCACAGGACAAGAAATCAGCCCTCGACAACTTAACCGGCAGAAAAATATTTTTTGGAAAAAATCCCTAAGCCCCGGGGTCACAATTTCAGAAGGAATCTGACTTTCGGCAATTCACTCAAAAATGGTCCCCAACGGTTGCAAATGCTCCCCTGAAAGGTTTGGCGGTCGAAGCAGAAGGCTTTTTATCTCACGACAAGAAATCAGCCCTCGACAACTTAACCGGCAGAAAAATATTTTTTGAAAAAATCCGAAGCCCCGGGGTCACAATATCAGAAAAAATCTGAGCTTTGGGAATTCACTCAAAAATGGTGCCCAACGGTTGCAAATGTTCCCCTGAAATGTTTGGCCGTCGAAACAGAAGGCTTCTTATCACAGGACATGAAATCAGCCCTCGACAACTTAACCGGCAGAATTTTTTTTTTTGAAAAAATCCCTAAGCCCCGGGGTCACAATTTTAGAAAAAATCTGACTTTCGGGAATTCACTCAAAAATGGTGCCCAACGGTTGCAAATGCTCCCCTGAAAGGTTTGGCGGTCGAAACAGAAGGCTTTTTCTCACAGGACAAGAAATCAGCCCTCGATAACTTAACCGGCAGAAATTTTTTTTTTGAAAAAATCCCTAAGCCCCGGGGTCACAATTTCAGAAAAAATCAGACTTTCGGGAATTCACTCAAAAATGGTGCCCAACGGTTGCAAATGCTCCCCTGAAAGGTTTGGCTGTCGAAACAGAAGGCTTTTTATCACAGGACAAGAAATCAGAGCTCGAGAACTTAACCGGCAGAAAAATATTTTTTGGAAAAAATCCCTAAGCCCCGGGGTCACAATTTCAGAAAAAATCTGACTTTCGGGAATTCACTCAAAAATGGTGCCCAACGGTTGCAAATGCTCCCCTGAAAGGTTTGGCCGTCGAAACAGAAGGCTTTTTATCACAGGACAAGAAATCAGCCCTCGACAACTTAACCGGCAGAATTTTTTTTTTTGAAAAAATCCCTAAGCCCCGGGGTCACAATTTCAGAAAAAATCTGACTTTTGGGAATTCACTCAAAAATGGTGCCCAACGGTTGCAAATGCTCCCCTGAAAGGTTTGGCCGTCGAAACAGAAGGCTTTTTATCACAGGACAAGAAATCAGCCCTCGACAACTTAACCGGCAGAAAATTTTTTTTTGAAAAAATCCCTAAGCCCCGGGGTCACAATTTTAGAAAAAAATCTGACTTTCGGGAATTCACTCAAAAATGGTGCCCAACGGTTGCAAATGCTCCCCTGAAAGGTTTGGCCGTCGAAACAGAAGGCTTTTTATCACAGGACAAGAAATCAGAGCTCGAGAACTTAAACGGCAGAAAAATATTTTTTTGAAAAAATCCCTAAGCCCCGGGGTCACAATTTCATAAAAAATCTGACTTTCGGGAATTCACTCAAAAATGGTGCCCAACGGTTGCAAATGCTCCCCTGAAAGGTTTGGCCGTCGAAACAGAAGGCTTTTTATCACAGGACAAGAAATCAGAGCTCGAGAACTTAAACGGCAGAAAAATATTTTTTTGAAAAAATCCCTAAGCCCCGGGGTCACAATTTCAGAAAAAATCTGACTTTCGGGAATTCACTCAAAAACGGTGCCCAACGGTTGCAAATGCTCCCCTGATAGGTTTGGCGGTCGAAACAGAAGGCTTTTTATCACAGGACAAGAAATCAGCCCTCGACAACTTAACCGACAGAAATTTTTTTTAAAAAAAAAAATCCCTAAGCCCCGGGGTCACAATTTAAGAAAAAATCTGACTTTCGGGAATTCACTCAAAAATGGTGCCCAACGGTTGCAAATGCTCCCCTGAAAGGTTTGGCGGTCGAAACAGAAGGCTTTTTATCACAGGACAAGAAATCAGCCCTCGACAACTTAACCGACAGAAATTTTTTTTTAAAAAAAAAATCCCTAAGCCCCGGGGTCACAATTTAAGAAAAAATCTGACTTTCGGGAATTCACTCAAAAATGGTGCCCAACGGTTGCAAATGCTCCCCTGAAAGGTTTGGCGGTCGAAACAGAAGGCTTTTTATCACAGGACAAGAAATCAGCCCTCGACAACTTAACCGGCAGAAATTTTTTTTTTGAAAAAATCCCTAAGCCCCGGGGTCACAATTTCAGAAAAAATCTGACTTTCGGGAATTCACTCAAAAATGGTGCCCAACGGTTGCAAATGCTCCCCTGAAAGGTTTGGCGGTCGAAACAGAAGGCTTTTTATCACAGGACAAGAAATCAGCCCTTGACAACTTAACCGGCAGAAAAATATTTTTTTGAAAAAATCCCTAAGCCCCGGGGTCACAATTTCAGAAAAAATCTGACTTTCGGGAATTCACTCAAAAATGGTGCCCAACGGTTGCAAATGCTCCCCTGAAAGGTTTGGCCGTCGAAACAGAAGGCTTCTTATCACAGGACATGAAATCAGCCCTCGACAACTTAACCGGCAGAATTTTTTTTTTTGAAAAAATCCCTAAGCCCCGGGGTCACAATTTTAGAAAAAATCTGACTTTCGGGAATTCACTCAAAAATGGTGCCCAACGGTTGCAAATGCTCCCCTGAAAGGTTTGGCCGTCAAAACAGAAGGCTTTTTATCACAGGACAAGAAATCAGCCCTCGACAACTTAACCGGCAGAATTTTTTTTTAAAAAAAAAATCCCTAAGCCCCGGGGTCACAATTTTAGAAAAAATCTGACTTTTGGGAATTCACTCAAAAATGGTGCCCAACGGTTGCAAATGCTCCCCTGAAAGGTTTGGCCGTCGAAACAGAAGGCTTTTTATCACAGGACAAGAAATCAGAGCTCGAGAACTTAAACGGCAGAAAAATATTTTTTTGAAAAAATCCCTAAGCCCCGGGGTCACAATTTCAGAAAAAATCTGACTTTCGGGAATTCACTCAAAAATGGTGCCCAACGGTTGCAAATGCTCCCCTGAAAGGTTTGGCCGTCGAAACAGAACGCTTTTTATCACAGGACAAGAAATCAGCCCTCGACAACTTAACCGGCAGAAATTTTTTTTTTGAAAAAATCCCTAAGCCCCGGGGTCACAATTTCAGAAAAAATCTGACTTTCGGGAATTCACTCAAAAACGGTGCCCAACGGTTGCAAATGCTCCCCTGATAGGTTTGGCGGTCGAAACAGAAGGCTTTTTATCACAGGACAAGAAATCAGCCCTCGACAACTTAACCGACAGAAATTTTTTTTTAAAAAAAAAATCCCTAAGCCCCGGGGTCACAATTTAAGAAAAAATCTGACTTTCGGGAATTCACTCAAAAATGGTGCCCAACGGTTGCAAATGCTCCCCTGAAAGGTTTGGCGGTCGAAACAGAAGGCTTTTTATCACAGGACAAGAAATCAGCCCTCGACAACTTAACCGACAGAAATTTTTTTTAAAAAAAAAAATCCCTAAGCCCCGGGGTCACAATTTAAGAAAAAATCTGACTTTCGGGAATTCACTCAAAAATGGTGCCCAACGGTTGCAAATGCTCCCCTGAAAGGTTTGGCGGTCGAAACAGAAGGCTTTTTATCACAGGACAAGAAATCAGCCCTCGACAACTTAACCGGCAGAAATTTTTTTTTTGAAAAAATCCCTAAGCCCCGGGGTCACAATTTCAGAAAAAATCTGACTTTCGGGAATTCACTCAAAAATGGTGCCCAACGGTTGCAAATGCTCCCCTGAAAGGTTTGGCGGTCGAAACAGAAGGCTTTTTATCACAGGACAAGAAATCAGCCCTTGACAACTTAACCGGCAGAAAAATATTTTTTTGAAAAAATCCCTAAGCCCCGGGGTCACAATTTCAGAAAAAATCTGACTTTCGGGAATTCACTCAAAAATGGTGCCCAACGGTTGCAAATGCTCCCCTGAAAGGTTTGGCCGTCGAAACAGAAGGCTTCTTATCACAGGACATGAAATCAGCCCTCGACAACTTAACCGGCAGAATTTTTTTTTTTGAAAAAATCCCTAAGCCCCGGGGTCACAATTTTAGAAAAAATCTGACTTTCGGGAATTCACTCAAAAATGGTGCCCAACGGTTGCAAATGCTCCCCTGAAAGGTTTGGCCGTCAAAACAGAAGGCTTTTTATCACAGGACAAGAAATCAGCCCTCGACAACTTAACCGGCAGAATTTTTTTTAAAAAAAAAAATCCCTAAGCCCCGGGGTCACAATTTTAGAAAAAATCTGACTTTTGGGAATTCACTCAAAAATGGTGCCCAACGGTTGCAAATGCTCCCCTGAAAGGTTTGGCCGTCGAAACAGAAGGCTTTTTATCACAGGACAAGAAATCAGAGCTCGAGAACTTAAACGGCAGAAAAATATTTTTTTGAAAAAATCCCTAAGCCCCGGGGTCACAATTTCAGAAAAAATCTGACTTTCGGGAATTCACTCAAAAATGGTGCCCAACGGTTGCAAATGCTCCCCTGAAAGGTTTGGCCGTCGAAACAGAACGCTTTTTATCACAGGACAAGAAATCAGCCCTCGACAACTTAACCGGCAGAAATTTTTTTTTTGAAAAAATCCCTAAGCCCCGGGGTCACAATTTCAGAAAAAATCTGACTTTCGGGAATTCACTCAAAAACGGTGCCCAACGGTTGCAAATGCTCCCCTGAAAGGTTTGGCGGTCGAAACAGAAGGCTTTTTATCACAGGACAAGAAATCAGCCCTCGACAACTTAACCGACAGAAATTTTTTTAAAAAAAAAAAATCCCGAAGCCCCGGGGTCACAATTTAAGAAAAAATCTGACTTTCGGGAATTCACTCAAAAATGGTGCCCAACGGTTGCAAATGCTCCCCTGAAAGGTTTGGCGGTCGAAACAGAAGGCTTTTTATCACAGGACAAGAAATCAGCCCTCGACAACTTAACCGGCAGAAATTTTTTTTTTGAAAACATCCCTAAGCCCCGGGGTCACAATTTCAGAAAAAATCTGACTTTCGGGAATTCACTCAAAAATGGTGCCCAACGGTTGCAAATGCTCCCCTGAAAGGTTTGGCGGTCGAAACAGAAGGCTTTTTATCACAGGACAAGAAATCAGCCCTTGACAACTTAACCGGCAGAAAAATATTTTTTTGAAAAAATCCCTAAGCCCCGGGGTCACAATTTCAGAAAAAATCTGACTTTCGGGTATTCACTCAAAAATGTTGCCCAACGGTTGCAAATGCTCCCCTGAAAGGTTTGGCCGTCGAAACAGAAGGCTTTTTATCACAGGACAAGAAATCAGAGCTGGAGAACTTAACCGGCAGAAAAATATTTTTTTGAAAAAATCCCTAAGCCCCGGGGTCACAATTTCAGAAAAAATCTGACTTTCGGGAATTCACTCAAAAATGGTGCCCAACGGTTGCAAATGCTCCCCTGAAAGGTTTGGCCGTCGAAACAGAAGGCTTCTTATTACAGGACATGAAATCAGCCCTCGACAACTTAACCGGCAGAATTTTTTTTTTTGAAAAAATCCCTAAGCCCCGGGGTCACAATTTTAGAAAAAATCTGACTTTCGGGAATTCACTCAAAAATGGTGCCCAACGGTTGCAAATGCTCCCCTGAAAGGTTTGGCCGTCGAAACAGAAGGCTTTTTATCACTGGACAAGAAATCAGCCCTCGATAACTTAACGGGCAGAATTTTTTTTTTTGAAAAAATCCCTAAGCCCCGGGGTCACAATTTCAGAAAAAATCTGACTTTCGGGAATTCACTCAAAAATGGTGCCCAACGGTTGCAAATGCTCCCCTGAAAGGTTTGGCCATCGAAACAGAACGCTTTTTATCACAGGACAAGAAATCAGCCCTCGACAACTTAACCGGCAGAAAATTTTTTTTGAAAAAATCCCTAAGCCCCGGGGTCACAATTTCAGAAAAAATCTGACTTTCGGGAATTCACTCAAAAACGGTGCCCAACGGTTGCAAATGCTCCCCTGAAAGGTTTGGCGGTCGAAACAGAAGGCTTTTAATAACACGACAAGAAATCAGCCCTCGACAACTTAACCGACAGAATTTTTTTTTTTTTTTAAAAAAATCCCTAAGCCCCGGGGTCACAATTTAAGAAAAAATCTGACTTTCGGGAATTCACTCAAAAATGGTGCCCAACGGTTGCAAATGCTCCCCTGAAAGGTTTGGCGGTCGAAACAGAAGGCTTTTTATCACAGGACAAGAAATCAGCCCTCGACAACTTAACCGGCAGATTTTTTTTTTTTGAAAAAATCCCTAAGCCCCGGGGTCACAATTTCATAAAAAATCTGACTTTCGGGAATTCACTCAAAAATGGTGCCCAACGGTTTCAAATGCTCCCCTGAAAGGTTTGGCCGTCGAAACAGAAGGCTTTCTATCACAGGACAAGAAATCAGAGCTCGAGAACTTAACCGGCAGAAAAATATTTTTTTGAAAAAATCCCTAAGCCCCGGGGTCACAATTTCAGAAAAAATCTGACTTTTGGGAATTCACTCAAAAATGGTGCCCAACGGTTGCAAATGCTCCCCTGAAAGGTTTGGCCGTCGAAACAGAAGGCTTTTTATCACAGGACAAGAAATCAGCCCTCGACAACTTAACCGGCAGAAATTTTTTTTTTTGAAAAAATCCCTAAGCCCCGGGGTCACAATTTCATAAAAAATCTGACTTTCGGGAATTCACTCAAAAATGGTGCCCAACGGTTGCAAATGCTCCCCTGAAAGGTTTGGCGGTCGAAACAGAAGGCTTTTTATCACAGGACAAGAAATCAGCCCTCGACAACTTAACCGGCAGAATTTTTTTTTTTGAAAAAATCCCTAAGCCCCGGGGTCACAATTTCAGAAAAAATCTGACTTTCGGGAATTCACTCAAAAATGGTGCCCAACGGTTGCAAATGCTCCCCTGAAAGGTTTGGCGGTCGAAACAGAAGGCTTTTAATCACAGGACAAGAAATCAGCCCTCGATAAAAACCAGCAGAAATTTTTTTTTTGAAAAAATCCCTAAGCCCCGGGGTCACAATTTCAGAAAAAATCTGACTTTCGGGAATTCACTCAAAAATGGTGCCCAACGGTTGCCAATGCTCCCCTGAAAGGTTTGGCCGTCGAAACAGAAGGCTTTTTATCACAGGACAAGAAATCAGCCCTCGACAACTTAACCGGCAGAATTTTTTTTTTTGAAAAATTCCCTAAGCCCCGGGGTCACAATTTCATAAAAAATCTGACTTTTGGGAATTCACTCAAAAATGGTGCCCAACGGTTGCAAATGCTCCCCTGAAAGGTTTGGCCGTGGAAACAGAAGGCTTTTTATCACAGGACAAGAAATCAGCCCTCGACAACTTAACCGGCAGATTTTTTTTTTTTGAAAAAATCCCTAAGCCCCGGGGTCACAATTTCATAAAAAATCTGACTTTCGGGAATTCACTCAAAAATGGTGCCCAACGGTTTCAAATGCTCCCCTGAAAGGTTTGGCCGTCGAAACAGAAGGCTTTCTATCACAGGACAAGAAATCAGAGCTCGAGAACTTAACCGGCAGAAAAATATTTTTTTGAAAAAATCCCTAAGCCCCGGGGTCACAATTTCAGAAAAAATCTGACTTTTGGGAATTCACTCAAAAATGGTGCCCAACGGTTGCAAATGCTCCCCTGAAAGGTTTGGCCGTCGAAACAGAAGGCTTTTTATCACAGGACAAGAAATCAGCCCTCGACAACTTAACCGGCAGAAATTTTTTTTTTTGAAAAAATCCCTAAGCCCCGGGGTCACAATTTCATAAAAAATCTGACTTTCGGGAATTCACTCAAAAATGGTGCCCAACGGTTGCAAATGCTCCCCTGAAAGGTTTGGCGGTCGAAACAGAAGGCTTTTTATCACAGGACAAGAAATCAGCCCTCGACAACTTAACCGGCAGAATTTTTTTTTTTGAAAAAATCCCTAAGCCCCGGGGTCACAATTTCAGAAAAAATCTGACTTTCGGGAATTCACTCAAAAATGGTGCCCAACGGTTGCAAATGCTCCCCTGAAAGGTTTGGCGGTCGAAACAGAAGGCTTTTAATCACAGGACAAGAAATCAGCCCTCGATAAAAACCAGCAGAAATTTTTTTTTTGAAAAAATCCCTAAGCCCCGGGGTCACAATTTCAGAAAAAATCTGACTTTCGGGAATTCACTCAAAAATGGTGCCCAACGGTTGCCAATGCTCCCCTGAAAGGTTTGGCCGTCGAAACAGAAGGCTTTTTATCACAGGACAAGAAATCAGCCCTCGACAACTTAACCGGCAGAATTTTTTTTTTTTGAAAAATTCCCTAAGCCCCGGGGTCACAATTTCATAAAAAATCTGACTTTTGGGAATTCACTCAAAAATGGTGCCCAACGGTTGCAAATGCTCCCCTGAAAGGTTTGGCCGTGGAAACAGAAGGCTTTTTATCACAGGACAAGAAATCAGCCCTCGACAACTTAACCGGCAGAAATTTTTTTTTTGAAAAAATCCCTAAGCACCGGGGTCACAATTTCAGAAAAAATCTGACTTTCGGGAATTCACTCAAAAATGGTGCCCAACGGTTGCCAATGCTCCCCTGAAAGGTTTGGCGGTCGAAACGGAAGGCTTTTTATCACAGGACAAGAAATCAGCCCTCGACAACTTAACCGATAGAAATTTTTTTTTTAAAAAAAATCCCTAAGCCCCGGGGTCACAACTTCAGAAAAAATCTGACTTTCGGGAATTCACTCAAAAATGGTGCCCAACGGTTGCAAATGCTCCCCTGAAAGGTTTGGCCGTCGAAACAGAAGGCTTTTTATCACAGGACAAGAAATCAGCCCTCGACAACTTAACCGGCAGAAAATTTTTTTTTGAAAAAATCCCTAAGCCCCGGGGTCACAATTTCAGAAAAAATCTGACTTTCGGGAATTCACTCAAAAATGCTGCCCAACGGTTGCAAATGCTCCCCTGAAAGGTATGGCGGTCGAAACAGAAGGCTTTTTATCACAGGACAAGAAATCAGCCCTTGACAACTTAACCGGCAGAATTTTTTTTTTTGAAAAAATCCCTAAGCCCCGGGGTCACAATTTCATAAAAAATCTGACTTTCGGGAATTCACTCAAAAATGGTGCCCAACGGTTGCAAATGCTCCCCTGAAAGTTTTGGCCATCGAAACAGAAGGCTTTTTATCACAGGACAAGAAATCAGCCCTCGACAACTTAACCGGCAGAAATTTTTTTTTTTGAAAAAATCCCTAAGCCCCGGGGTCACAATTTCAGAAAAAATCTGACTTTCGGGAATTCACTCAAAAATGGTGCCCAACGGTTGCAAATGCTCCCCTGAAAGGTTTGACCGTCGAAACAGAAGGCTTTTTATCACAGGACAAGAAATCAGAGCTCGAGAACTTAACCGGCAGAAAAATATTTTTTTGAAAAAATCCCTAAGCCCCGGGGTCACAATTTCAGAAAAAATCTGACTTTCGGGAATTCACTCAAAAATGGTGCCCAACGGTTGCAAATGCTCCCCTGAAAGGTTTGGCCGTCGAAACAGAAGGCTTTTTATGACAGGACAAGAAATCAGCCCTCGACAACTTAACCGGCAGAATTTTTTTTTTTGAAAAAATCCCTAAGCCCCAGGGTCACAATTTCAGAAAAAATCTGACTTTTGGGAATTCACTCAAAAATGGTGCCCAACGGTTGCAAATGCTCCCCTGAAAGGTTTGGCCGTCGAAACAGAAGGCTTTTTATCACAGGACAAGAAATCAGCCCTCGACAACTTAACCGGCAGAAATTTTTTTTTTTTGAAAAAATCCCTAAGCCCCGGGGTCACAATTTCATAAAAAATCTGACTTTTGGGAATTCACTCAAAAATGGTGCCCAACGGTTGCAAATGCTCCCCTGAAAGGTTTGGCCGTCGAAACAGAAGGCTTTTTATCACAGGACAAGAAATCAGAGCTCGAGAAATTAACCGGCAGAAAAATATTTTTTTGAAAAAATCCCTAAGCCCCGGGGTCACAATTTCAGAAAAAATCTGACTTTCGGGAATTCACTCAAAAATGGTGCCCAACGGTTGCAAATGCTCCCCTGAAAGGTTTGGCCGTCGAAACAGTACGCTTTTTATCACAGGACAAGAAATCAGCCCTCGACAACTTAACCGGCAGAAATTTTTTTTTTTGAAAAAATCCCTAAGCCCCGGGGTCACAATTTCAGAAAAAATCTGACTTTCGGGAATTCACTCAAAAATGGTGCCCAACGGTTGCAAATGCTCCCCTGAAAGGTTTGGCCGTCGAAACAGAAGGCTTTTTATCACAGGACAAGAAATCAGAGCTCGAGAACTTAACCGGCAGAAAAATATTTTTTTGAAAAAATCCCTAAGCCCCGGGGTCACAATTTCAGAAAAAATCTGACTTTCGGGAATTCACTCAAAAATGGTGCCCAACGGTTGCAAATGCTCCCCTGAAAGGTTTGGCCGTCGAAACAGAAGGCTTTTTATGACAGGACAAGAAATCAGCCCTCGACAACTTAACCGGCAGAATTTTTTTTTTTGAAAAAATCCCTAAGCCCCGGGGTCACAATTTCAGAAAAAATCTGACTTTTGGGAATTCACTCAAAAATGGTGCCCAACGGTTGCAAATGCTCCCCTGAAAGGTTTGGCCGTCGAAACAGAAGGCTTTTTATCACAGGACAAGAAATCAGCCCTCGACAACTTAACCGGCAGAAATTTTTTTTTTTTGAAAAAATCCCTAAGCCCCGGGGTCACAATTTCAGAAAAAATCTGACTTTTGGGAATTCACTCAAAAATGGTGCCCAACGGTTGCAAATGCTCCCCTGAAAGGTTTGGCCGTCGAAACAGAAGGCTTTTTATCACAGGACAAGAAATCAGAGCTCGAGAAATTAACCGGCAGAAAAATATTTTTTTGAAAAAATCCCTAAGCCCCGGGGTCACAATTTCAGAAAAAATCTGACTTTCGGGAATTCACTCAAAAATGGTGCCCAACGGTTGCAAATGCTCCCCTGAAAGGTTTGGTCGTCGAAACAGTACGCTTTTTATCACAGGACAAGAAATCAGCCCTCGACAACTTAACCGGTAGAAATTTTTTTTTTTTAAAAAATCCCTAAGCCCCGGGGTCACAATTTCAGAAAAAATCTGACTTTCGGGAATTCACTCAAAAATGGTGCCCAACGGTTGCAAATGCTCCCCTGAAAGGTTTGGCCGTCGAAACAGAAGGCTTTTTATCACAGGACAAGAAATCAGAGCTCGAGAACTTAACCGGCAGAAAAATATTTTTTTGAAAAAATCCCTAAGCCCCGGGGTCACAATTTCAGAAAAATTCTGAGTTTCGGGAATTCACTCAAAAATGGTGCCCAACGGTTGCAAATGCTCCCCTGAAAGGTTTGGCCGTCGAAACAGAAGGCTTTTTATCACAGGACAAGAAATCAGCCCTCGACAACTTAACCGGCAGAATTTTTTTTTTGAAAAAATCCCTAAGCCCCGGGGTCACAATTTCAGAAAAAATCTGACTTTCGGGAATTCACTCAAAAATGGTGCCCAACGGTTGCAAATGCTCCCCTGAAAGGTTTGGCCGTCGAAACAGAAGGCTTTTTATCACAGGACAAGAAATCAGCCCTCGACAACTTAACCGGCAGAAATTTTTTTTTTGAAAAAATCCCTAAGCCCCGGGGTCACAATTTCAGAAAAAATCAGACTTTCGGGAATTCACTCAAAAATGGTGCCCAACGGTTGCAAATGCTCCCCTGAAAGGTTTGGCCGTCGAAACAGAAGGCTTTTTATCACAGGACAAGAAATCAGAGCTCGAGAACTTAACCGGCAGAAAAATATTTTTTTGAAAAAATCCCTAAGCCCCGGGGTCACAATTTCAGAAAAAATGTGACTTTCGGGAATTCACTCAAAAATGGTGCCCAACGGTTGCAAATGCTCCCCTGAAAGGTTTGGCCATCGAAACAGAACGCTTTTTATCGCAGGACAAGAAATCAGCCCTCGACAACTTAACCGGCAGAATTTTTTTTTTTTGAAAAAATCCCTAAGCCCCGGGGTCACAATTTCAGAAAAAATCTGACTTTCGGGAATTCACTCAAAAATGGTGCCCAACGGTTGCAAATGCTCCCCTGAAAGGTTTGGCAGTCGAAACAGAAGGCTTTTTATCACAGGACAAGAAATCAGCCCTCGACAACTTAACCGGCAGAATTATTTTTTTTGAAAAAATCCCTAAGGGTCACAATTTCATAAAAAATCTGACTTTCGGGAATTCACTCAAAAATGGTGCCCAACGGTTGCAGATGCTCCCCTGAAAGGTTTTGCCATCGAAACAGAAGGCTTTTTATCACAGGACAAGAAATCAGCCCTCGACAACTTAACCGGCAGAATTTTTTTTTTTTTGAAAAATTCCCTAAGCCCCGGGGTCACAATTTCAGAAAAAATCTGACTTTTGGGAATTCACTCAAAAATGGTGCCCAACGGTTGCCAATGCTCCCCTGAAAGGTTTGGCCGTCGAAACAGAAGGCTTTTTATCACAGGACAAGAAATCAGCCCTTGACAACTTAACCGGCAGAATTTTTTTTTTTGAAAAAATCCCTAAGCCCCGGGGTCACAATTTCATAAAAAATCTGACTTTCGGGAATTCACTCAAAAATGGTGCCCAACGGTTGCAAATGCTCCCCTGAAAGTTTTGGCCATCGAAACAGAAGGCTTTTTATCACAGGACAAGAAATCAGCCCTCGACAACTTAACCGGCAGAAATTTTTTTTTTTGAAAAAATCCCTAAGCCCCGGGGTCACAATTTCAGAAAAAATCTGACTTTCGGGAATTCACTCAAAAATGGTGCCCAACGGTTGCAAATGCTCCCCTGAAAGGTTTGGCCGTCGAAACAGAAGGCTTTTTATCACAGGACAAGAAATCAGAGCTCGAGAACTTAACCGGCAGAAAAATATTTTTTTGAAAAAATCCCTAAGCCCCGGGGTCACAATTTCAGAAAAAATCTGACTTTCGGGAATTCACTCAAAAATGGTGCCCAACGGTTGCAAATGCTCCCCTGAAAGGTTTGGCCGTCGAAACAGAAGGCTTTTTATGACAGGACAAGAAATCAGCCCTCGACAACTTAACCGGCAGAATTTTTTTTTTTGAAAAAATCCCTAAGCCCCGGGGTCACAATTTCAGAAAAAATCTGACTTTTGGGAATTCACTCAAAAATGGTGCCCAACGGTTGCAAATGCTCCCCTGAAAGGTTTGGCCGTCGAAACAGAAGGCTTTTTATCACAGGACAAGAAATCAGCCCTCGACAACTTAACCGGCAGAAATTTTTTTTTTTTGAAAAAATCCCTAAGCCCCGGGGTCACAATTTCATAAAAAATCTGACTTTTGGGAATTCACTCAAAAATGGTGCCCAACGGTTGCAAATGCTCCCCTGAAAGGTTTGGCCGTCGAAACAGAAGGCTTTTTATCACAGGACAAGAAATCAGAGCTCGAGAAATTAACCGGCAGAAAAATATTTTTTTGAAAAAATCCCTAAGCCCCGGGGTCACAATTTCAGAAAAAATCTGACTTTCGGGAATTCACTCAAAAATGGTGCCCAACGGTTGCCAATGCTCCCCTGAAAGGTTTGGCCGTCGAAACAGAAGGCTTTTTATCATAGGACAAGAAATCAGCCCTCGACAACTTAACCGGCAGAAATTTTTTTTTTGAACAAATCCCTAAGCCCCGGGGTCACAATTTCAGAAAAAATCTGACTTTCGGGAATTCACTCAAAAATGGTGCCCAACGGTTGCAAATGCTCCCCTGAAAGGTTTGGCGGTCGAAACAGAAGGCTTTTTATCACAGGGCAAGAAATCAGACCTCGAGAACTTAGCCGGCAGAAAAATATTTTTTTGAAAAAATCCCTAAGCCCCGGGGTCACAATTTCAGAAAAAATCTGACTTTCGGGAATTCACTCAAAAATGGTGCCCAACGGTTGCCAATGCTCCCCTGAAAGGTTTGGCCGTCGAAACAGAAGGCTTTTTATCACAGGACAAGAAATCAGCCCTCGACAACTTAACCGGCAGAATTTTTTTTTTTGAAAAAATCCCTAAGCCCCGGGGTCACAATTTCAGAAAAAATCTGACTTTCGGGAATTCACTCAAAAATGGTGCCCAACGGTTGCCAATGCTCCCCTGAAAGGTTTGGCCGTCGAAACAGAAGGCTTTTTATCATAGGACAAGAAATCAGCCCTCGACAACTTAACCGGCAGAAATTTTTTTTTTGAAAAAATCCCTAAGCCCCGGGGTCACAATTTCAGAAAATATCTGACTTTCGGGAATTCACTCAAAAATGGTGCCCAACGGTTGCCAATGCTCCCCTGAAAGGTTTGGCCGTCGAAACAGAAGGCTTTTTATCACAGGACAAGAAATCAGCCCTCGATAACTTAACCGGCAGAATTTTTTTTTTTGAAAAAATCCCTAAGCCCCGGGGTCACAATTTCAGAAAAAATCTGACTTCACGGGAATTCACTCAAAAATGGTGCCCAACGGTTGCAAATGCTCCCCTGAAAGGTTTGGCGGACGAAACAGAAGGCTTTTTATCAAAGGACAAGAAATCAGCCCTCGACAACTTAACCGGCATAATTTTTTTTTAAAAAAAAATCCCTAAGCCCCGGGGTCACAATTTCAGAAAAAATCTGACTTTCGGGAATTCACTCAAAAATGGTGCCCAACGGTTGCAAATGCTCCCCTGAAAGGTTTGGCCGTCGAAACAGAAGGCTTTTTATCACAGGACAAGAAATCAGCCCTCGATAACTTAACCGGCAGAATTTTTTTTTTTGAAAAAATCCCTAAGCCCCGGGGTCACAATTTCAGAAAAAATCTGACTTCACGGGAATTCACTCAAAAATGGTGCCCAACGGTTGCAAATGCTCCCCTGAAAGGTTTGGCGGTCGAAACAGAAGTCTTTTTATCACAGGACAAGAAATCAGCCCTCGATAACTTAAACGGCAGAATTTTTTTTTTTGAAAAAATCCCTAAGCCCCGGGGTCACAATTTCAGAAAAAATCTGACTTCACGGGAATTCACTCAAAAATGGTGCCCAACGGTTGCAAATGCTCCCCTGAAAGGTTTGGCCGTCGAAACAGAAGGCTTTTTATCACAGGACAAGAAATCAGCCCTCGACAACTTAACCGGCAGAATTTTTTTTTAAAAAAAAATCCCTAAGCCCCGGGGTCACAATTTCAGAAAATATCTGACTTTCGGGAATTCACTCAAAAATGGTTCCCAACGGTTGCAGATGCTCCCCTGAAAGGTTTGGCCATCGAAACAGAAGTCTTTTTATCACAGGACAAGAAATCAGCCCTCGACAACTTAACCGGCAGAATTTTTTTTTTTGAAAAAATCCCTAAGCCCCGGGGTCACAATTTCAGAAAAAATCTGACTTTCGGGAATTCACTCAAAAATGGTGCCCAACGGTTGCCAATGCTCCCCTGAAAGGTTTGGCCGTCGAAACAGAAGGCTTTTTATCATAGGACAATAAATCAGCCCTCGACAACTTAACCGGCAGAAATTTTTTTTTTGAAAAATCCCTAAGCCCCGGGGTCACAATTTCAGAAAATATCTGACTTTCGGGAATTCACTCAAAAATGGTGCCCAACGGTTGCAAATGCTCCCCTGAAAGGTTTGGCCATCGAAACAGAAGGCTTTTTATCACAGGACAAGAAATCAGCCCTCGACAACTTAACCGGCAGAATTTTTTTTTTTGAAAAAATCCCTAAGCCCCGGGGTCACAATTTCATAAAAAATCTGACTTTCGGGAATTCACTCAAAAATGTTGCCCAACGGTTGCAAATGCTCCCCTGAAAGGTTTGGCCGTCGAAACAGAAGTCTTTTTATCACAGGACAAGAAATCAGCCCTCGACAACTTAACCGGCAGAAATTTTTTTTTAAAAAAAATCCCTAAGCCCCGGGGTCACAATTTCAGAAAAAATCTGACTTTCGGGAATTCACTCAAAAATGGTGCCCAACGGTTGCCAATGCTCCCCTGAAAGGTTTGGCGGTCGAAACAGAAGTCTTTTTATCACAGGACAAGAAATCAGCCCTCGATAACTTAAACGGCAGATTTTTTTTTTTTGAAAAAATCCCTAAGCCCCGGGGTCACAATTTCAGAAAAAATCTGACTTCACGGGAATTCACTCAAAAATGGTGCCCAACGGTTGCAAATGCTCCCCTGAAAGGTTTGGCCGTCGAAACAGAAGGCTTTTTATCACAGGACAAGAAATCAGCCCTTGACAACTTAACCGGCAGAATTTTTTTTTTTGAAAAAATCCCTAAGCCCCGGGGTCACAATTTCAGAAAATATCTGACTTTCGGGAATTCACTCAAAAATGGTTCCCAACGGTTGCAGATGCTCCCCTGAAAGGTTTGGCCATCGAAACAGAAGTCTTTTTATCACAGGACAAGAAATCAGCCCTCGACAACTTAACCGGCAGAATTTTTTTTTTTGAAAAAATCCCTAAGCCCCGGGGTCACAATTTCAGAAAAAATCTGACTTTCGGGAATTCACTCAAAAATGGTGCCCAACGGTTGCCAATGCTCCCCTGAAAGGTTTGGCCGTCGAAACAGAAGGCTTTTTATCATAGGACAAGAAATCAGCCCTCGACAACTTAACCGGCAGAAATTTTTTTTTTGAAAAAATCCCTAAGCCCCGGGGTCACAATTTCAGAAAATATCTGACTTTCGGGAATTCACTCAAAAATGGTGCCCAACGGTTGCCAATGCTCCCCTGAAAGGTTTGGCCGTCGAAACAGAAGGCTTTTTATCATAGGACAAGAAATCAGCCCTCGACAACTTAACCGGCAGAAATTTTTTTTTTGAAAAAATCCCTAAGCCCCGGGGTCACAATTTCAGAAAATATCTGACTTTCGGGAATTCACTCAAAAATGGTGCCCAACGGTTGCAAATGCTCCCCTGAAAGGTTTGGCCATCGAAACAGAAGGCTTTTTATCACAGGACAAGAAATCAGCCCTCGACAACTTAACCGGCAGAATTTTTTTTTTTGAAAAAATCCCTAAGCCCCGGGGTCACAATTTCATAAAAAATCTGACTTTCGGGAATTCACTCAAAAATGGTGCCCAACGGTTGCCAATGCTCCCCTGAAAGGTTTGGCGGTCGAAACAGAAGTCTTTTTATCACAGGACAAGAAATCAGCCCTCGATAACTTAAACGGCAGAATTTTTTTTTTTGAAAAAATCCCTAAGCCCCGGGGTCACAATTTCAGAAAAAATCTGACTTCACGGGAATTCACTCAAAAATGGTGCCCAACGGTTGCAAATGCTCCCCTGAAAGGTTTGGCCGTCGAAACAGAAGGCTTTTTATCACAGGACAAGAAATCAGCCCTCGACAACTTAACCGGCAGAATTTTTTTTTTTGAAAAAATCCCTAAGCCCCGGGGTCACAATTTCAGAAAATATCTGACTTTCGGGAATTCACTCAAAAATGGTTCCCAACGGTTGCAGATGCTCCCCTGAAAGGTTTGGCCATAGAAACAGAAGTCTTTTTATCACAGGACAAGAAATCAGCCCTCGACAACTTAACCGGCAGAATTTTTTTTTTTGAAAAAATCCCTAAGCCCCGGGGTCACAATTTCAGAAAAAATCTGACTTTCGGGAATTCACTCAAAAATGGTGCCCAACGGTTGCAAATGCTCCCCTGAAAGGTTTGGCGGTCGAAACAGAAGTCTTTTTATCACAGGACAAGAAATCAGCCCTCGACAACTTAACCGGCAGAATTTTTTTTTTTGAAAAAATCCCTAAGCCCCGGGGTCACAATTTCAGAAAAAATCTGACTTTCGGGAATTCACTCAAAAATGGTGCCCAACGGTTGCCAATGCTCCCCTGAAAGGTTTGGCCGTCGAAACAGAAGGCTTTTTATCATAGGACAAGAAATCAGCCCTCGACAACTTAACCGGCAGAAATTTTTTTTTTGAAAAATCCCTAAGCCCCGGGGTCACAATTTCAGAAAATATCTGACTTTCGGGAATTCACTCAAAAATGGTGCCCAACGGTTGCAAATGCTCCCCTGAAAGGTTTGGCCATCGAAACAGAAGGCTTTTTATCACAGGACAAGAAATCAGCCCTCGACAACTTAACCGGCAGAATTTTTTTTTTGAAAAAATCCCTAAGCCCCGGGGTCACAATTTCATAAAAAATCTTACTTTCGGGAATTCACTCAAAAATGGTGCCCAACGGTTGCAAATGCTCCCCTGAAAGGTTTGGCCGTCGAAACAGAAGGCTTTTTATCAACGGACAATAAATCAGCCCTCGACAACTTAACCGGCAGATTTTTTTTAAAAAAAAAATCCCTAAGCCCCGGGGTCACAATTTCAGAAAAAATCTGACTTTCGGGAATTCACTCAAAAATGGTGCCCAACGGTTGCCAATGCTCCCCTGAAAGGTTTGGCGGTCGAAACAGAAGTCTTTTTATCACAGGACAAGAAATCAGCCCTCGATAACTTAAACGGCAGAATTTTTTTTTTTGAAAAAATCCCTAAGCCCCGGGGTCACAATTTCAGAAAAAATCTGACTTCACGGGAATTCACTCAAAAATGGTGCCCAACGGTTGCAAATGCTCCCCTGAAAGGTTTGGCCATCGAAACAGAAGGCTTTTTATCACAGGACAAGAAATCAGCCCTCGACAACTTAACCGGCAGATTTTTTTAAAAAAAAAAATCCCTAAGCCCCGGGGTCACAATTTCAGAAAAAATCTGACTTTCGGGAATTCACTCAAAAATGGTGCCCAACGGTTGCCAATGCTCCCGTGAAAGGTTTGGCGGTCGAAACAGAAGTCTTTTTATCACAGGACAAGAAATCAGCCCTCGATAACTTAAACGGCAGAATTTTTTTTTTTGAAAAAATCCCTAAGCCCCGGGGTCACAATTTCAGAAAAAATCTGACTTCACGGGAATTCACTCAAAAATGGTGCCCAACGGTTGCAAATGCTCCCCTGAAAGGTTTGGCCGTCGAAACAGAAGGCTTTTTATCACAGGACAAGAAATCAGCCCTCGACAACTTAACCGGCAGAATTTTTTTTTTTGAAAAAATCCCTAAGCCCCGGGGTCACAATTTCAGAAAATATCTGACTTTCGGGAATTCACTCAAAAATGGTGCCCAACGGTTGCAAATGCTCCCCTGAAAGGTTTGGCCATCGAAACAGAAGGCTTTTTATCACAGGGCAAGAAATCAGACCTCGAGAACTTAGCCGGCAGAAAAATATTTTTTTGAAAAAATCCCTAAGCCCCGGGGTCACAATTTCAGAAAAAATCTGACTTTCGGGAATTCACTCAAAAATGGTGCCCAACGGTTGCAGATGCTCCCCTGAAAGGTTTGGCCATCGAAACAGAAGTCTTTTTATCACAGGACAAGAAATCAGCCCTCGACAACTTAACCGGCAGAATTTTTTTTTTTGAAAAAATCCCTAAGCCCCGGGGTCACAATTTCAGAAAAAATCTGACTTTCGGGAATTCACTCAAAAATGGTGCCCAACGGTTGCCAATGCTCCCCTGAAAGGTTTGGCCGTCGAAACAGAAGGCTTTTTATCATAGGACAAGAAATCAGCCCTCGACAACTTAACCGGCAGAAATTTTTTTTTTGAAAAATCCCTAAGCCCCGGGGTCACAATTTCAGAAAATATCTGACTTTCGGGAATTCACTCAAAAATGGTGCCCAACGGTTGCAAATGCTCCCCTGAAAGGTTTGGCCGTCGAAACAGAAGGCTTTTTATCACAGGACAAGAAATCAGCCCTCGACAACTTAACCGGCAGAATTTTTTTTTTTGAAAAAATCCCTAAGCCCCGGGGTCACAATTTCAGAAAATATCTGACTTTCGGGAATTCACTCAAAAATGGTGCCCAACGGTTGCAAATGCTCCCCTGAAAGGTTTGGCCATCGAAACAGAAGGCTTTTTATCACAGGGCAAGAAATCAGACCTCGAGAACTTAGCCGGCAGAAAAATATTTTTTTGAAAAAATCCCTAAGCCCCGGGGTCACAATTTCAGAAAAAATCTGACTTTCGGGAATTCACTCAAAAATGGTGCCCAACGGTTGCAGATGCTCCCCTGAAAGGTTTGGCCATCGAAACAGAAGTCTTTTTATCACAGGACAAGAAATCAGCCCTCGACAACTTAACCGGCAGAATTTTTTTTTTTGAAAAAATCCCTAAGCCCCGGGGTCACAATTTCAGAAAAAATCTGACTTTCGGGAATTCACTCAAAAATGGTGCCCAACGGTTGCCAATGCTCCCCTGAAAGGTTTGGCCGTCGAAACAGAAGGCTTTTTATCATAGGACAAGAAATCAGCCCTCGACAACTTAACCGGCAGAAATTTTTTTTTTGAAAAATCCCTAAGCCCCGGGGTCACAATTTCAGAAAATATCTGACTTTCGGGAATTCACTCAAAAATGGTGCCCAACGGTTGCAAATGCTCCCCTGAAAGGTTTGGCCATCGAAACAGAAGGCTTTTTATCACAGGACAAGAAATCAGCCCTCGACAACTTAACCGGCAGAATTTTTTTTTTTGAAAAAATCCCTAAGCCCCGGGGTCACAATTTCATAAAAAATCTGACTTTCGGGAATTCACTCAAAAATGGTGCCCAACGGTTGCAAATGCTCCCCTGAAAGGTTTGGCCATCGAAACAGAAGGCTTTTTATCACAGGACAATAAATCAGCCCTCGACAACTTAACCGGCAGATTTTTTTTTTTAAAAAAATCCCTAAGCCCCGGGGTCACAATTTCAGAAAAAATCTGACTTTCGGGAATTCACTCAAAAATGGTGCCCAACGGTTGCCAATGCTCCCCTGAAAGGTTTGGCGGTCGAAACAGAAGTCTTTTTATCACAGGACAAGAAATCAGCCCTCGATAACTTAAACGGCAGAATTTTTTTTTTTGAAAAAATCCCTAAGCCCCGGGGTCACAATTTCAGAAAAAATCTGACTTCACGGGAATTCACTCAAAAATGGTGCCCAACGGTTGCAAATGCTCCCCTGAAAGGTTTGGCCGTCGAAACAGAAGGCTTTTTATCACAGGACAAGAAATCAGCCCTCGACAACTTAACCGGCAGAATTTTTTTTTTTGAAACAATCCCTAAGCCCCGGGGTCACAATTTCAGAAAATATCTGACTTTCGGGAATTCACTCAAAAATGGTTCCCAACGGTTGCAGATGCTCCCCTGAAAGGTTTGGCCATCGAAACAGAAGTCTTTTTATCACAGGACAAGAAATCAGCCCTCGACAACTTAACCGGCAGAATTTTTTTTTTTGAAAAAATCCCTAAACCCCGGGGTCACAATTTCATAAAAAATCTGACTTTCGGGAATTCACTCAAAAATGGTGCCCAACGGTTGCAAATGCTCCCCTGAAAGGTTTGGCCGTCGAAACAGAAGGCTTTTTATCACAGGACAATAAATCAGCCCTCGACAACTTAACCGGCAGATTTTTTTTTTTTAAAAAATCCCTAAGCCCCGGGGTCACAATTTCAGAAAAAATCTGACTTTCGGGAATTCACTCAAAAATGGTGCCCAACGGTTGCAAATGCTCCCCTGAAAGGTTTGGCGGTCGAAACAGAAGTCTTTTTATCACAGGACAAGAAATCAGCCCTCGATAACTTAAACGGCAGAAATTTTTTTTTTGAAAAAATCCCTAAGCCCTGGGGTCACAATTTCAGAAAAAATCTGACTTCACGGGAATTCACTCAAAAATGGTGCCCAACGGTTGCAAATGCTCCCCTGAAAGGTTTGGCCGTCGAAACAGAAGGCTTTTTATCACAGGACAAGAAATCAGCCCTCGACAACTTAACCGGCAGAATTTTTTTTTTTGAAAAAATCCCTAAGCCCCGGGGTCACAATTTCAGAAAATATCTGACTTTCGGGAATTCACTCAAAAATGGTGCCCAACGGTTGCAAATGCTCCCCTGAAAGGTTTGGCCATCGAAACAGAAGGCTTTTTATCACAGGACAAGAAATCAGCCCTCGACAACTTAACCGGCAGAATTTTTTTTTTGAAAAAATCCCTAAGCCCCGGGGTCACAATTTCATAAAAAATCTGACTTTCGGGAATTCACTCAAAAATGGTGCCCAACGGTTGCAAATGCTCCCCTGAAAGGTTTGGCCATCGAAACAGAAGGCTTTTTATCACAGGACAAGAAATCAGCCCTCGACAACTTAACCGGCAGAATTTTTTTTTTTGAAAAAATCCCTAAGCCCCGGGGTCACAATTTCATAAAAAATCTGACTTTCGGGAATTCACTCAAAAATGGTGCCCAACGGTTGCAAATGCTCCCCTGAAAGGTTTGGCGGTCGAAACAGAAGGCTTTTTATCACAGGGCAAGAAATCAGACCTCGAGAACTTAGCCGGCAGAAAAATATTTTTTTGAAAAAATCCCTAAGCCCCGGGGTCACAATTTCAGAAAAAATCTGACTTTCGGGAATTCACTCAAAAATGGTGCCCAACGGTTGCCAATGCTCCCCTGAAAGGTTTGGCCGTCGAAACAGAAGGCTTTTTATCACAGGACAAGAAATCAGCCCTCGACAACTTAACCGGCAGAATTTTTTTTTTTGAAAAAATCCCTAAGCCCCGGGGTCACAATTTCAGAAAAAATCTGACTTTCGGGAATTCACTCAAAAATGGTGCCCAACGGTTGCCAATGCTCCCCTGAAAGGTTTGGCCGTCGAAACAGAAGGCTTTTTATCATAGGACAAGAAATCAGCCCTCGACAACTTAACCGGCAGAAATTTTTTTTTTGAAAAAATCCCTAAGCCCCGGGGTCACAATTTCAGAAAATATCTGACTTTCGGGAATTCACTCAAAAATGGTGCCCAACGGTTGCAAATGCTCCCCTGAAAGGTTTGGCCATCGAAACAGAAGGCTTTTTATCACAGGACAAGAAATCAGCCCTCGACAACTTAACCGGCAGAATTTTTTTTTTTGAAAAAATCCCTAAGCCCCGGGGTCACAATTTCAGAAAAAATCTGACTTTCGGGAATTCACTCAAAAATGGTGCCCAACGGTTGCAAATGCTCCCCTGAAAGGTTTGGCCGTCGAAACAGAAGGCTTTTTATCACAGGACAATAAATCAGCCCTCGACAACTTAACCGGCAGATTTTTTTTTTAAAAAAAATCCCTAAGCCCCGGGGTCACAATTTCAGAAAATATCTGACTTTCGGGAATTCACTCAAAAATGGTGCCCAACGGTTGCCAATGCTCCCCTGAAAGGTTTGGCTGTCGAAACAGAAGTCTTTTTATCACAGGACAAGAAATCAGCCCTCGATAACTTAAACGGCAGAATTTTTTTTTTTGAAAAAATCCCTAAGCCCCGGGGTCACAATTTCAGAAAAAATCTGACTTCACGGGAATTCACTCAAAAATGTTGCCCAACGGTTGCAAATGCTCCCCTAAAAGGTTTGGCCGTCGAAACAGAAGGCTTTTTATCACAGGACAAGAAATCAGCCTTCGACAACTTAACCGGCAGAATTTTTTTTTTTGAAAAAATCCCTAAGCCCCGGGGTCACAATTTCAGAAAATATCTGACTTTCGGGAATTCACTCAAAAATGGTGCCCAACGGTTGCAGATGCTCCCCTGAAAGGTTTGGCCATCGAAACAGAAGTCTTTTTATCACAGGACAAGAAATCAGCCCTCGACAACTTAACCGGCAGAATTTTTTTTTTTGAAAAAATCCCTAAGCCCCGGGGTCACAATTTCAGAAAAAATCTGACTTTCGGGAATTCACTCAAAAATGGTGCCCAACGGTTGCCAATGCTCCCCTGAAAGGTTTGGCCGTCGAAACAGAAGGCTTTTTATCATAGGACAAGAAATCAGCCCTCGACAACTTAACCGGCAGAATTTTTTTTTTTGAAAAATCCCTAAGCCCCGGGGTCACAATTTCAGAAAATATCTGACTTTCGGGAATTCACTCAAAAATGGTGCCCAACGGTTGCAAATGCTCCCCTGAAAGGTTTGGCCATCGAAACAGAAGGCTTTTTATCACAGGACAAGAAATCAGCCCTCGACAACTTAACCGGCAGAATTTTTTTTTTTGAAAAAATCCCTAAGCCCCGGGGTCACAATTTCATAAAAAATCTGACTTTCGGGAATTCACTCAAAAATGGTGCCCAACGGTTGCAAATGCTCCCCTGAAAGGTTTGGCCGTCGAAACAGAAGGCTTTTTATCACAGGACAATAAATCAGCCCTCGACAACTTAACCGGCAGATTTTTTTTTTTAAAAAAATCCCTAAGCCCCGGGGTCACAATTTCAGAAAAAATCTGACTTTCGGGAATTCACTCAAAAATGGTGCCCAACGGTTGCCAATGCTCCCCTGAAAGGTTTGGCGGTCGAAACAGAAGTCTTTTTATCACAGGACAAGAAATCAGCCCTCGATAACTTAAACGGCAGAATTTTTTTTTTTGAAAAAATCCCTAAGCCCCGGGGTCACAATTTCAGAAAAAATCTGACTTCACGGGAATTCACTCAAAAATGGTGCCCAACGGTTGCCAATGCTCCCCTGAAAGGTTTGGCCGTCGAAACAGAAGGCTTTTTATCACAGGACAAGAAATCAGCCCTCGACAACTTAACCGGCAGAATTTTTTTTTTTGAAAAAATCCCTAAGCCCCGGGGTCACAATTTCAGAAAATATCTGACTTTCGGGAATTCACTCAAAAATGGTTCCCAACGGTTGCAGATGCTCCCCTGAAAGGTTTGGCCATCGAAACAGAAGTCTTTTTATCACAGGACAAGAAATCAGCCCTCGACAACTTAACCGGCAGAATTATTTTTTTTGAAAAAATCCCTAAGCCCCGGGGTCACAATTTCAGAAAAAATCTGACTTTCGGGAATTCACTCAAAAATGGTGCCCAACGGTTGCCAATGCTCCCCTGAAAGGTTTGGCCGTCGAAACAGAAGGCTTTTTATCATAGGACAAGAAATCAGCCCTCGACAACTTAACCGGCAGAAATTTTTTTTTTGAAAAAATCCCTAAGCCCCGGGGTCACAATTTCAGAAAATATCTGACTTTCGGGAATTCACTCAAAAATGGTGCCCAACGGTTGCAAATGCTCCCCTGAAAGGTTTGGCCATCGAAACAGAAGGCTTTTTATCACAGGACAAGAAATCAGCCCTCGACAACTTAACCGGCAGAATTTTTTTTTTGAAAAAATCCCTAAGCCCCGGGGTCACAATTTCATAAAAAATCTGACTTTCGGGAATTCACTCAAAAATGGTGCCCAACGGTTGCAGATGCTCCCCTGAAAGGTTTGGCCATCGAAACAGAAGGCTTTTTATCACAGGACAAGAAATCAGCCCTCGACAACTTAACCGGCAGAATTTTTTTTTTTGAAAAAATCCCTAAGCCCCGGGGTCACAATTTCAGAAAAAATCTGACTTTCGGGAATTCACTCAAAAATGGTGCCCAACGGTTGCCAATGCTCCCCTGAAAGGTTTGGCCGTCGAAACAGAAGGCTTTTTATCATAGGACAAGAAATCAGCCCTCGACAACTTAACCGGCAGAAATTTTTTTTTTGAAAAAATCCCTAAGCCCCGGGGTCACAATTTCAGAAAATATCTGACTTTCGGGAATTCACTCAAAAATGGTGCCCAACGGTTGCAAATCCTCCCCTGAAAGGTTTGGCGGTCGAAACAGAAGGCTTTTTATCACAGGACAAGAAATCAGCCCTCGATAACTTAATCGGCAGAAATTTTTTTTTTGAAAAAATCCCTAAGCCCCGGGGTCACAATTTCAGAAAAAATCTGACTTTCGGGAATTCACTCAAAAATGGTGCCCAACATTGCAAATGCTCCCCTGAAAGGTTTGGCAGTCGAAACAGAAGGCTTTTTATCACAGGGCAAGAAATCAGACCTCGAGAACTTAGCCGGCAGAAAAATATTTTTTTGAAAAAATCCCTAAGCCCCGGGGTCACAATTTCAGAAAAAATCAGACTTTCGGGAATTCACTCAAAAATGGTGCCCAACGGTTGCCAATGCTCCCCTGAAAGGTTTGGCCGTCGAAACAGAAGGCTTTTTATCACAGGACAAGAAATCAGCCCTCGACAAATTAACCGGCAGAATTTTTTTTTTTGAAAAAATCCCTAAGCCCCGGGGTCACAATTTCAGAAAAAATCTGACTTTCGGGAATTCACTCAAAAATGGTGCCCAACGGTTGCCAATGCTCCCCTGAAAGGTTTGGCCGTCGAAACAGAAGGCTTTTTAACATAGGACAAGAAATCAGCCCTCGACAACTTAACCGGCAGAAATTTTTTTTTTGAAAAAATCCCTAAGCCCCGGGGTCACAATTTCAGAAAATATCTGACTTTCGGGAATTCACTCAAAAATGGTGCCCAACGGTTGCAAATGCTCCCCTGAAAGGTTTGGCCATCGAAACAGAAGGCTTTTTATCACAGGACAAGAAATCAGCCCTCGACAACTTAACCGGCAGATTTTTTTTTTTTGAAAAAATCCCTAAGCCCCGGGGTCACAATTTCATAAAAAATCTGACTTTCGGGAATTCACTCAAAAATGGTGCCCAACGGTTGCAAATGCTCCCCTGAAAGGTTTGGCCGTCGAAACAGAAGGCTTTTTATCACAGGACAAGAAATCAGCCCTCGACAACTTAACCGGCAGAAATTTTTTTTTTGACAAAATCCCTAAGCCCCGGGGTCACAATTTCAGAAAAAATCTGACTTTCGGGAATTCACTCAAAAATGGTGCCCAACGGTTGCCAATGCTACCCTGAAAGGTTTGGCCGTCGAAACAGAAGGCTTTTTATCACAGGACAAGAAATCAGCCCTCGATAACTTAACCGGCAGAAATTTTTTTTTTTGAAAAAATCCCTAAGCCCGGGGGTCACAATTTCAGAAAAAATCTGACTTTCGGGAATTCACTCAAAAATGGTGCCCAACGGTTGCAAATCCTCCCCTGAAAGGTTTGGCGGTCGAAACAGAAGGCTTTTTATCACAGGACAAGAAATCAGCCCTCGATAACTTAATCGGCAGAAATTTTTTTTTTGAAAAAATCCCTAAGCCCCGGGGTCACAATTTCAGAAAAAATCTGACTTTCGGGAATTCACTCAAAAATGGTGCCCAACGGTTGCAAATGCTCCCCTGAAAGGTTTGGCAGTCGAAACAGAAGGCTTTTTATCACAGGGCAAGAAATCAGACCTCGAGAACTTAGCCGGCAGAAAAATATTTTTTTGAAAAAATCCCTAAGCCCCGGGGTCACAATTTCAGAAAAAATCAGACTTTCGGGAATTCACTCAAAAATGGTGCCCAACGGTTGCCAATGCTCCCCTGAAAGGTTTGGCCGTCGAAACAGAAGGCTTTTTATCACAGGACAAGAAATCAGCCCTCGACAAATTAACCGGCAGAATTTTTTTTTTTGAAAAAATCCCTAAGCCCCGGGGTCACAATTTCAGAAAAAATCTGACTTTCGGGAATTCACTCAAAAATGGTGCCCAACGGTTGCCAATGCTCCCCTGAAAGGTTTGGCCGTCGAAACAGAAGGCTTTTTAACATAGGACAAGAAATCAGCCCTCGACAACTTAACCGGCAGAAATTTTTTTTTTGAAAAAATCCCTAAGCCCCGGGGTCACAATTTCAGAAAATATCTGACTTTCGGGAATTCACTCAAAAATGGTGCCCAACGGTTGCAAATGCTCCCCTGAAAGGTTTGGCCATCGAAACAGAAGGCTTTTTATCACAGGACAAGAAATCAGCCCTCGACAACTTAACCGGCAGATTTTTTTTTTTTGAAAAAATCCCTAAGCCCCGGGGTCACAATTTCATAAAAAATCTGACTTTCGGGAATTCACTCAAAAATGGTGCCCAACGGTTGCAAATGCTCCCCTGAAAGGTTTGGCCGTCGAAACAGAAGGCTTTTTATCACAGGACAATAAATCAGCCCTCGACAACTTAACCGGCAGATTTTTTTTTTAAAAAAAATCCCTAAGCCCCGGGGTCACAATTTCAGAAAAAATCTGACTTTCGGGAATTCACTCAAAAATGGTGCCCAACGGTTGCCAATGCTCCCCTGAAAGGTTTGGCGGTCGAAACAGAAGTCTTTTTATCACAGGACAAGAAATCAGCCCTCGATAACTTAAACGGCAGAAATTTTTTTTTTGAAAAAATCCCTAAGCCCCGGGGTCACAATTTCAGAAAAAATCTGACTTCACGGGAATTCACTCAAAAATGGTGCCCAACGGTTGCAAATACTCCCCTGAAAGGTTTGGCCGTCGAAACAGAAGGCTTTTTATCACAGGACAAGAAATCAGCCCTCGACAACTTAACCGGCAGAAATTTTTTTTTTGAAAAAATCCCTAAGCCCCGGGGTCACAATTTCAGAAAATATCTGACTTTCGGGAATTCACTCAAAAATGGTGCCCAACGGTTGCAAATGCTCCCCTGAAAGGTTTGGCCATCGAAACAGAAGGCTTTTTATCACAGGACAAGAAATCAGCCCTCAACAACTTAACCGGCAGAATTTTTTTTTTTGAAAAAATCCCTAAGCCCCGGGGTCACAATTTCATAAAAAATCTGACTTTCGGGAATTCACTCAAAAATGGTGCCCAACGGTTGCAAATGCTCCCCTGAAAGGTTTTGCGGTCGAAACAGAAGGCTTTTTATCACAGGACAAGAAATCAGCCTTCGATAAGTTAACAGGCAGAAATTTTTTTTTTGAAAAAATCCCTAAGCCCCGGGGTCACAATTTCAGAAAAAATCTGACTTTCAGGAATTCACTCAAAAATGGTGCCCAACGGTTGCAAATGCTCCCCTGAAAGGTTTGGCAGTCGAAACAGAAGGCTTTTTATCACAGGGCAAGAAATCAGACATCGAGAACTTAGCCAGCAGAAAAATATTTTTTTGAAAAAATCCCTAAGCCCCGGGGTCACAATTTCAGAAAAAATCTGACTTTTGGGAATTTACTCAAAAATGGTGCCCAACGGTTGCAGATGCTCCCCTGAAATGTTTGGCGTTCGAAACAGAAGGCTTTATATCACAGGTCAAGAAATCAGAGCTCGAGAACTTAACCGGCAGAAAAATATTTTTTTGAAAAAATCCCTAAGCCCCGGGGTCACAATTTCAGAAAAAATCTGACTTTCGGGAATTCACTCAAAAATGGTGCCCAACGGTTGCCAATGCTCCCCTGAAAGGTTTGGCCGTCGAAAGAGAAGGCTTTTTATCACAGGACAAGAAATCAGCCCTCGATAACTTAACCGGCAGAATTTTTTTTTTTGAAAAAATCCCTAAGCCCCGGGGTCAAAATTTCAGAAAAAATCTGACTTTCGGGAATTCACTCAAAAATGGTGCCCAACGGTAGCAAATGCTCCCCTGAAAGGTTTGGCGGTCGAAACAGAAGGCTTTTTATCACAGGACAAGAAATCAGCCCTCGATAACTTAACCGGCAGAAATTTTTTTTTTTGAAAAAATCCCTAAGCCCCGGGATCACAATTTCAGAAAAAATCTGACTTTCGGGAATTCACTCAAAAATGGTGCCCAACGGTTGCAAATGCTCCCCTGAAAGGTTTGGCGGTCGAAACAGAAGGCTTTTTATCACAGGACAAGAAATCAGCCCTTGATAACTTATTCGGCAGAATTTTTTTTTTTGAAAAAATCCCTAAGCCCCGGGGTCACAATTTCAGAAAAAATCTGACTTTCGGGAATTCACTCAAAAATGGTGCCCAACGGTTGCAAATGCGCCCCTGAAAGGTTTGGCGGTCGAAACAGAAGACTTTTTATCACAGGGCAAGAAATCAGACCTCGAGAACTTAGCCGGCACTAAAATATTTTTTTGAAAAAATCCCTAAGCCCCGGGGTCACAATTTCAGAAAAAATCTGACTTTCGGGAATTCACTCAAAAATGGTGCCCAACGGTTGCCAATGCTCCCCTGAAAGGTTTGGCGGTAGAAACAGAAGGCTTTTTATCACAGGGCAAGAAATCAGCCCTCGATAACTTAACCGGCAGAAATTTTTTTTTATGAAAAAATCCCTAAGCCCCGGGGTCACAATTTCAGAAAAAATCTGACTTTTGGGAATTTACTCAAAAATGGTGCCCAACGGTTGCAGATGCTCCCCTGAAAGGTTTGGCGTTCGAAACAGAAGGCTTTTTATCACAGGTCAAGAAATCAGAGCTCGAGAACTTAACCGGGAGAAAAATATTTTTTTGAAAAAATCCCTAAGCCCCGGGGTCACAATTTCAGAAAAAATCTGACTTTCGGGAATTCACTCAAAAATGGTGCCCAACGGTTGCAAATGCTCCCCTGAAAGGTTTGGCGGTCGAAACAGAAGGCTTTTTATCACAGGACAAGAAATCAGCCCTCGATAACTTAACCGGCAGAAATTTTTTTTTTGAAAAAATCCCTAAGCCCCGGGGTCACAATTTCAGAAAAAATCTGACTTTCAAGAATTCACTCAAAAATGGTGCCCAACGGTTGCAAATGCTCCCCTGAAAGGTTTGGCCGTCGAAACAGAAGCCTTTTTATCACAGGATAAGAAATCAGCCCTCGACAACTTAACCGGCAGAATTTTTTTTTTTGAAAATATTCCTAAGCCCCGGGGTCACAATTTCAGGAAAAAATCTGACTTTCGGGAATTCACTCAAAAACAGTGGCCAACGGTTGCAAATGCTCCCCTGAAAGGTTTGGCCGTCGAAACAGAAGGCTTTTTATCACAGGACAAGAAATCAGCCCTCGACAACTTAACCGGCAGAAATTTTTTTTTTGAAAAAATCCCTAAGCCACGGGGTCACAATTTCAGAAAAAATCTGACTTTCGGGAATTCACTCAAAAATGGTGCCCAACGGTTGCAAATGCTCCCCTGAAAGGTTTGGCGGTCGAAACAGAAGGCTTTTTATCACAGGACAAGAAATCAGCCCTCGACAACTTAACCGGCAGAATTTTTTTTTTTGAAAAAATCCCTAAGCCCCGGGGTCACAATTTCAGAAAAAATCTGACTTTCGGGAATTCACTCAAAAATGGTGCCCAACGGTTGCAAATGCTCCCCTGAAAGGTTTGGCGGTCGAAACAGAAGGCTTTTTATCACAGGACAAGAAATCAGCCCTCGACAACTTAACCGGCAGAATTTTTTTTTTTTGAAAATATCCCTAAGCCCCGGGGTCACAATTTCAGGAAAAAATCTGACTTTCGGGAATTCACTCAAAAACGGTGGCCAACGGTTGCAAATGCTCCCCTGAAAGGTTTGGCCGTCGAAACAGAAGGCTTTTTATCACAGGACAAGAAATCAGCCCTCGACAACTTAACCGGCAGAAATTTTTTTTTTGAAAAAATCCCTTAGCCCCGGGGTCACAATTTCAGAAAAAATCTGACTTTCAGGAATTCACTCAAAAATGGTGCCCAACGGTTGCAAATGCTCCCCTGAAAGGTTTGCCCGTCGAAACAGAAGGCTTTTTATCACAGGACAAGAAATCAGCCCTCAACAACTTAACCGGCAGAAATTTTTTTTTTGAAAAAATCCCTTAGCCCCGGGGTCACAATTTCAGAAAAAATCTGACTTTCAGGAATTCACTCAAAAATGGTGCCCAACGGTTGCAAATGCTCCCCTGAAAGGTTTGCCCGTCGAAACAGAAGGCTTTTTATCACAGGACAAGAAATCAGCCCTCAACAACTTAACCGGCAGAAATTTTTTTTTTGAAAAAATCCCTAAGCGCCGGGGTCACAATTTCAGAAAAAATCTGACTTTCGGGAATTCACTCAAAAATGGTGCCCAACGGTTGCAAATGCTCCCCTGAAAGGTTTGGCCGTCGAAACAGAAGGCTTTTTATCACAGGACAAGAAATCAGCCCTCGACAACTTAACCGGCAGAAATTTTTTTTTTGAAAAAATCCCTAAGCCCCGGGGTCACAATTTCAGAAAAAATCTGACTTTCGGGAATTCACTCAAAAATGGTGCCCAACGGTTGCAGATGCTCCCCTGAAAGGTTTGGCGTTCGAAACAGAAGGCTTTTTATCACAGGTCAAGAAATCAGAGCTCGAGAACTTAACCGGGAGAAAAATATTTTTTTGAAAAAATCCCTAAGCCCCGGGGTCACAATTTCAGAAAAAATCTGACTTTCGGGAATTCACTCAAAAATGGTGCCCAAAGGTTGCAAATGCTCCCCTGAAAGGTTTGGCGGTCGAAACAGAAGGCTTTTTATCACAGGACAAGAAATCAGAGCTCGAGAACTTAACCGGGAGAAAAATATTTTTTTGAAAAAATCCCTAAGCCCCGGGGTCACAATTTCAGAAAAAATCTGACTTTCGGGAATTCACTCAAAAATGGTGCCCAACGGTTGCAAATGCTCCCCTGAAAGGTTTGGCCGTCGAAACAGAAGGCTTTTTATCACAGGACAAGAAATCAGCCCTCGACAACTTAACCGGCAGAAATTTTTTTTTTGAAAAAATCCCTAAGCCCCGGGGTCACAATTTCAGAAAAAATCTGACTTTCGGGAATTCACTCAAAAATGGTGCCCAACGGTTGCAAATGCTCCCCTGAAAGGTTTGGCCGTCGAAACAGAAGGCTTTTTATCACAGGATAAGAAATCAGCCCTCGACAACTTAACCGGCAGAATTTTTTTTTTTGAAAATATTCCTAAGCCCCGGGGTCACAATTTCAGGAAAAAATCTGACTTTCGGGAATTCACTCAAAAACAGTGGCCAACGGTTGCAAATGCTCCCCTGAAAGGTTTGGCCGTCGAAACAGAAGGCTTTTTATCACAGGACAAGAAATCAGCCCTCGACAACTTAACCGGCAGAAATTTTTTTTTTGAAAAAATCCCTAAGCCACGGGGTCACAATTTCAGAAAAAATCTGACTTTCGGGAATTCACTCAAAAATGGTGCCCAACGGTTGCAAATGCTCCCCTGAAAGGTTTGGCGGTCGAAACAGAAGGCTTTTTATCACAGGACAAGAAATCAGCCCTCGACAACTTAACCGGCAGAATTTTTTTTTTTGAAAAAATCCCTAAGCCCCGGGGTCACAATTTCAGAAAAAATCTGACTTTCGGGAATTCACTCAAAAATGGTGCCCAACGGTTGCAAATGCTCCCCTGAAAGGTTTGGCGGTCGAAACAGAAGGCTTTTTATGACAGGACAAGAAATCAGTCCTCGACAACTTAACCGGCAGAAATTTTTTTTTTTGAAAATATCCCTAAGCCCCGGGGTCACAATTTCAGGAAAAAATCTGACTTTCGGGAATTCACTCAAAAACGGTGGCCAACGGTTGCAAATGCTCCCCTGAAAGGTTTGGCCGTCGAAACAGAAGGCTTTTTATCACAGGACAAGAAATCAGCCCTCGACAACTTAACCGGCAGAAATTTTTTTTTTGAAAAAATCCCTTAGCCCCGGGGTCACAATTTCAGAAAAAATCTGACTTTCAGGAATTCACTCAAAAATGGTGCCCAACGGTTGCAAATGCTCCCCTGAAAGGTTTGCCCGTCGAAACAGAAGGCTTTTTATCACAGGACAAGAAATCAGCCCTCAACAACTTAACCGGCAGAAATTTTTTTTTTGAAAAAATCCCTAAGCGCCGGGGTCACAATTTCAGAAAAAATCTGACTTTCGGGAATTCACTCAAAAATGGTGCCCAACGGTTGCAAATGCTCCCCTGAAAGGTTTGGCCGTCGAAACAGAAGGCTTTTTATCACAGGGCAAGAAATCAGACCTCGGGAACTTAGCCGGCAGAAAAATATTGTTTTGAAAAAATCCCTAAGCCCTGGGGTCACAATTTCAGAAAAAATCTGACTTTCGGGAATTCACTCAAAAATGGTGCCCAACGGTTGCCAATGCTCCCCTGAAAGATTTGGCCATCGAAACAGAAGTCTTTTTATCACAGGACAAGAAATCAGCCCTCGACAACTTAACCGGCAGAATTTTTTTTTGAAAAAATCCCTAAGCCCCGGGGTCACAATTTCAGAAAAAATCTGACTTTCGGGAATTCACTCAAAAATGGTGCACAACGGTTGCCAATGCTCCCCTGAAAGGTTTGGCGGTCGAAACAGAAGGCTTTTTATCACAGGACAAGAAATCAGCCCTCGATAACTTAACTGGCAGAAATTATTTTTTTGAAAAAATCCCTAAGCCCCGGGGTCACAATTTCAGAAAAAATCTGACTTTCGGGAATTCACTCAAAAATGGTGCCCAACGGTTGCCAATGCTCCCCTGAAAGGTTTGGCCGTCGAAACAGAAGGCTTTTTATCACAGGACAAGAAATCAGCCCTCGATAACTTAACCGGCAGAAATTTTTTTTTTTGAAAAAATCCCTAAGCCCCGGGGTCACAATTTCAGAAAAAATCTGACTTCACGGGAATTCACTCAAAAATGGTGCCCAACGGTTGCAAATGCTCCCCTGAAAGGTTTGGCGGTCGAAACAGAAGGCTTTTTATCACAGGACAAGAAATCAGCCCTCGACAACTTAACCGGCAGAATTTTTTTTTTTGAAAAAATCCCTAAGCCCCGGGGTCACAATTTCAGAAAAAATCTGACTTTCGGGAATTCACTCAAAAATGGTGCCCAACGGT
The DNA here is from genome assembly GCF_965153285.1 of Podarcis tiliguerta. Lineage (NCBI taxonomy): Eukaryota > Metazoa > Chordata > Lepidosauria > Squamata > Lacertidae > Podarcis > Podarcis tiliguerta. Next base: position 96,830 of record NW_028148684.1, on the reverse strand, counting down.
TGCAAATGCTCCCCTGAAAGGTTTGGCGGTCGAAACAGAAGGCTTTTTATGACAGGACAAGAAATCAGCCCTCGACAACTTAACCGGCAGAATTTTTTTTTTTGAAAAAATCCCTAAGCCCCGGGGTCACAATCTCAGAAAACATCTGACTTTCGGGAATTCACTCAAAAATGGTGCCCAACGGTTGCAGATGCTCCCCTGAAAGGTTTGGCGTTCGAAACAGAAGGCTTTTTATCACAGGTCAAGAAATCAGAGCTCAAGAACTTAACCGGGAGAAAAATATTTTTTTGAAAAAATCCCTAAGCCCCGGGGTCACAATTTCAGAAAAAATCTGACTTTCGGGAATTCACTCAAAAATGGTGCCCAACGGTTGCAAATGCTCCCCTGAAAGGTTTGGCCGTCGAAACAGAAGGCTTTTTATCACAGGGCAAGAAATCAGACCTCGGGAACTTAGCCGGCAGAAAAATATTGTTTTGAAAAAATCCCTAAGCCCCGGGGTCACAATTTCGGAAAAAATCTGACTTTCGGGAATTCACTCAAAAATGGTGCCCAACGGTTGCCAATGCTCCCCTGAAAGATTTGACCATCGAAACAGAAGTCTTTTTATCACAGGACAAGAAATCAGCCCTCGACAACTTAACCGGCAGAATTTTTTTTTTTGAAAAAATCCCTAAGCCCCGGGGTCACAATTTCATAAAAAATCTGACTTTCGGGAATTCACTCAAAAATGGTGCCCAACGGTTGCAAATGCTCCCCTGAAAGGTTTGGCCGTCGAAACAGAAGGCTTTTTATCACAGGACAAGAAATCAGCCCTCGACAACTTAACCGGCAGATTTTTTTTTTTTGAAAAAATCCCTAAGCCCCGGGGTCACAATTTCAGAAAAAATCTGACTTTCGGGAATTCACTCAAAAATGGTGCCCAACGGTTGCCAATGCTCCCCTGAAAGGTTTGGCCGTCGAAACAGAAGGCTTTTTATCACAGGACAAGAAATCAGCCCTCGATAACTTAACCGGCAGAAATTTTTTTTTTTGAAAAAATCCCTAAGCCCCGGGGTCACAATTTCAGAAAAAATCTGACTTCACGGGAATTCACTCAAAAATGGTGCCCAACGGTTGCAAATGCTCCCCTGAAAGGTTTGGCGGTCGAAACAGAAGGCTTTTTATCACAGGACAAGAAATCAGCCCTCGACAACTTAACCGGCAGAATTTTTTTTTTTGAAAAAATCCCTAAGCCCCGGGATCACAATTTCAGAAAAAATCTGACTTTCGGGAATTCACTCAAAAATGGTGCCCAACGGTTGCAAATCCTCCCCTGAAAGGTTTGGCGGTCGAAACGGAAGGCTTTTTATCACAGGACAAGAAATCAGCCCTCGATAACTTAATCGGCAGAAATTTTTTTTTTGAAAAAATCCCTAAGCCCCGGGGTCACAATTTCAGAAAAAATCTGACTTTCGGGAATTCACTCAAAAATGGTGCCCAACGGTTGCAAATGCTCCCCTGAAAGGTTTGGCGGTCGAAACAGAAGGCTTTTTATCACAGGGCAAGAAATCAGACCTCGAGAACTTAGCCGGCAGAAAAATATTTTTTTGAAAAAATCCCTAAGCCCCGGGGTCACAATTTCAGAAAAAATCTGACTTTCGGGAATTCACTCAAAAATGGTGCCCAACGGTTGCCAATGCTCCCCTGAAAGGTTTGGCGGTCGAAACAGAAGTCTTTTTATCACAGGACAAGAAATCAGCCCTCGATAACTTAAACGGCAGAAATTTTTTTTTTGAAAAAATCCCTAAGCCCCGGGGTCACAATTTCAGAAAAAATCTGACTTCACGGGAATTCACTCAAAAACGGTGGCCAACGGTTGCAAATGCTCCCCTGAAAGGTTTGGCCGTCGAAACAGAAGGCTTTTTATCACAGGACAAGAAATCAGCCCTCGACAACTTAACCGGCAGAAATTTTTTTTTTGAAAAAATCCCTTAGCCCCGGGGTCACAATTTCAGAAAAAATCTGACTTTCAGGAATTCACTCAAAAATGGTGCCCAACGGTTGCAAATGCTCCCCTGAAAGGTTTGCCCGTCGAAACAGAAGGCTTTTTATCACAGGACAAGAAATCAGCCCTCAACAACTTAACCGGCAGAAATTTTTTTTTTGAAAAAATCCCTTAGCCCCGGGGTCACAATTTCAGAAAAAATCTGACTTTCAGGAATTCACTCAAAAATGGTGCCCAACGGTTGCAAATGCTCCCCTGAAAGGTTTGCCCGTCGAAACAGAAGGCTTTTTATCACAGGACAAGAAATCAGCCCTCAACAACTTAACCGGCAGAAATTTTTTTTTTGAAAAAATCCCTAAGCGCCGGGGTCACAATTTCAGAAAAAATCTGACTTTCGGGAATTCACTCAAAAATGGTGCCCAATGGTTGCAAATGCTCCCCTGAAAGGTTTGGCCGTCGAAACAGAAGGCTTTTTATCACAGGACAAGAAATCAGCCCTCGACAACTTAACCGGCAGAAATTTTTTTTTTGAAAAAATCCCTAAGCCCCGGGGTCACAATTTCAGAAAAAATCTGACTTTCGGGAATTCACTCAAAAATGGTGCCCAACGGTTGCAGATGCTCCCCTGAAAGGTTTGGCGTTCGAAACAGAAGGCTTTTTATCACAGGTCAAGAAATCAGAGCTCGAGAACTTAACCGGGAGAAAAATATTTTTTTGAAAAAATCCCTAAGCCCCGGGGTCACAATTTCAGAAAAAATCTGACTTTCGGGAATTCACTCAAAAATGGTGCCCAACGGTTGCAAATGCTCCCCTGAAAGGTTTGGCCGTCGAAACAGAAGGCTTTTTATCACAGGACAAGAAATCAGCCCTCGACAACTTAACCGGCAGAAATTTTTTTTTTGAAAAAATCCCTTAGCCCCGGGGTCACAATTTCAGAAAAAATCTGACTTTCAGGAATTCACTCAAAAATGGTGCCCAACGGTTGCAAATGCTCCCCTGAAAGGTTTGCCCGTCGAAACAGAAGGCTTTTTATCACAGGACAAGAAATCAGCCCTCAACAACTTAACCGGCAGAAATTTTTTTTTTGAAAAAATCCCTAAGCGCCGGGGTCACAATTTCAGAAAAAATCTGACTTTCGGGAATTCACTCAAAAATGGTGCCCAACGGTTGCAAATGCTCCCCTGAAAGGTTTGGCCGTCGAAACAGAAGGCTTTTTATCACAGGACAAGAAATCAGCCCTCGACAACTTAACCGGCAGAAATTTTTTTTTTGAAAAAATCCCTAAGCCCCGGGGTCACAATTTCAGAAAAAATCTGACTTTCGGGAATTCACTCAAAAATGGTGCCCAACGGTTGCAAATGCTCCCCTAAAAGGTTTGGCCGTCGAAACAAAAGGCTTTTTATCACAGAACAAGAAATCAGCCCTCGACAAATTAACCGGCAGAATTTTTTTTTTTGAAAAAATCCCTAAGCCCCGGGGTCACAATCTCAGAAAACATCTGACTTTCGGGAATTCACTCAAAAATGGTGCCCAACGGTTGCAGATGCTCCCCTGAAAGGTTTGGCGTTCGAAACAGAAGGCTTTTTATCACAGGTCAAGAAATCAGAGCTCAAGAACTTAACCGGGAGAAAAATATTTTTTTGAAAAAATCCCTAAGCCCCGGGGTCACAATTTCAGAAAAAATCTGACTTTCGGGAATTCACTCAAAAATGGTGCCCAACGGTTGCAAATGCTCCCCTGAAAGGTTTGGCCGTCGAAACAGAAGGCTTTTTATCACAGGGCAAGAAATCAGACCTCGGGAACTTAGCCGGCAGAAAAATATTGTTTTGAAAAAATCCCTAAGCCCCGGGGTCACAATTTCGGAAAAAATCTGACTTTCGGGAATTCACTCAAAAATGGTGCCCAACGGTTGCCAATGCTCCCCTGAAAGATTTGACCATCGAAACAGAAGTCTTTTTATCACAGGACAAGAAATCAGCCCTCGACAACTTAACCGGCAGAATTTTTTTTTGAAAAAATCCCTAAGCCCCGGGGTCACAATTTCATAAAAAATCTGACTTTCGGGAATTCACTCAAAAATGGTGCCCAACGGTTGCAAATGCTCCCCTGAAAGGTTTGGCCGTCGAAACAGAAGGCTTTTTATCACAGGACAAGAAATCAGCCCTCGACAACTTAACCGGCAGATTTTTTTTTTTTGAAAAAATCCCTAAGCCCCGGGGTCACAATTTCAGAAAAAATCTGACTTTCGGGAATTCACTCAAAAATGGTGCCCAACGGTTGCCAATGCTCCCCTGAAAGGTTTGGCCGTCGAAACAGAAGGCTTTTTATCACAGGACAAGAAATCAGCCCTCGATAACTTAACCGGCAGAAATTTTTTTTTTTGAAAAAATCCCTAAGCCCCGGGGTCACAATTTCAGAAAAAATCTGACTTCACGGGAATTCACTCAAAAATGGTGCCCAACGGTTGCAAATGCTCCCCTGAAAGGTTTGGAGGTCGAAACAGAAGGCTTTTTATCACAGGACAAGAAATCAGCCCTCGACAACTTAACCGGCAGAATTTTTTTTTTTGAAAAAATCCCTAAGCCCCGGGATCACAATTTCAGAAAAAATCTGACTTTCGGGAATTCACTCAAAAATGGTGCCCAACGGTTGCAAATCCTCCCCTGAAAGGTTTGGCGGTCGAAACGGAAGGCTTTTTATCACAGGACAAGAAATCAGCCCTCGATAACTTAATCGGCAGAAATTTTTTTTTTTGAAAAAATCCCTAAGCCCCGGGGTCACAATTTCAGAAAAAATCTGACTTTCGGGAATTCACTCAAAAATGGTGCCCAACGGTTGCAAATGCTCCCCTGAAAGGTTTGGCGGTCGAAACAGAAGGCTTTTTATCACAGGGCAAGAAATCAGACCTCGAGAACTTAGCCGGCAGAAAAATATTTTTTTGAAAAAATCCCTAAGCCCCGGGGTCACAATTTCAGAAAAAATCTGACTTTCGGGAATTCACTCAAAAATGGTGCCCAACGGTTGCCAATGCTCCCCTGAAAGGTTTGGCGGTCGAAACAGAAGTCTTTTTATCACAGGACAAGAAATCAGCCCTCGATAACTTAAACGGCAGAAATTTTTTTTTTGAAAAAATCCCTAAGCCCCGGGGTCACAATTTCAGAAAAAATCTGACTTCACGGGAATTCACTCAAAAATGGTTCCCAACGGTTGCAAATGCTCCCCTGAAAGGTTTGGTCGTCGAAACAGAAGGCTTTTTATCACAGGACAAGAAATCAGCCCTCGACAACTTAACCGGCAGAAATTTTTTTTTTGAAAAAATCCCTAAGCCCCGGGGTCACAATTTCAGAAAATATCTGACTTTCGGGAATTCACTCAAAAATGGTGCCCAACGGTTGCAAATGCTCCCCTGAAAGGTTTGGCCATCGAAACAGAAGGCTTTTTATCACAGGACAAGAAATCAGCCCTCAACAACTTAACCGGCAGAAAATTTTTTTTTGAAAAAATCCCTAAGCCCCGGGGTCACAATTTCATAAAAAATCTGACTTTCGGGAATTCACTCAAAAATGGTGGCCAACGGTTGCAAATGCTCCCCTGAAAGGTTTTGCGGTCGAAACAGAAGGCTTTTTATCACAGGACAAGAAATCAGCCTTCGATAAGTTAACAGGCAGAATTTTTTTTTTTGAAAAAAGGCCTAAGCCCCGGGGTCACAATTTCAGAAAAAATCTGACTTTCAGGAATTCACTCAAAAATGGTGCCCAACGGTTGCAAATGCTCCCCTGAAAGGTTTGGCAGTCGAAACAGAAGGCTTTTTATCACAGGGCAAGAAATCAGACATCGAGAACTTAGCCAGCAGAAAAATATTTTTTTGAAAAAATCCCTAAGCCCCGGGGTCACAATTTCAGAAAAAATCTGACTTTTGGGAATTTACTCAAAAATGGTGCCCAACGGTTGCAGATGCTCCCCTGAAAGGTTTGGCCGTCGAAACAGAAGGCTTTTTATCACAGGACAAGAAATCAGCCCTCGATAACTTAACCGGCAGAAATTTTTTTTTTTGAAAAAATCCCTAAGCCCCGGGGTCACAATTTCAGAAAAAATCTGACTTCACGGGAATTCACTCAAAAATGGTGCCCAACGGTTGCAAATGCTCCCCTGAAAGGTTTGGCGGTCGAAACAGAAGGCTTTTTATCACAGGACAAGAAATCAGCCCTCGACAACTTAACCGGCAGAATTTTTTTTTTTGAAAAAATCCCTAAGCCCCGGGGTCACAATTTCAGAAAAAATCTGACTTTCGGGAATTCACTCAAAAATGGTGCCCAACGGTTGCAAATCCTCCCCTGAAAGGTTTGGCGGTCGAAACAGAAGGCTTTTTATCACAGGACAAGAAATCAGCCCTCGATAACTTAATCGGCAGAAATTTTTTTTTTGAAAAAATCCCTAAGCCCCGGGGTCACAATTTCAGAAAAAATCTGACTTTCGGGAATTCACTCAAAAATGGTGCCCAACGGTTGCAAATGCTCCCCTGAAAGGTTTGGCGGTCGAAACAGAAGGCTTTTTATCACAGGGCAAGAAATCAGACCTCGAGAACTTAGCCGGCAGAAAAATATTTTTTTGAAAAAATCCCTAAGCCCCGGGGTCACAATTTCAGAAAAAATCTGACTTTCGGGAATTCACTCAAAAATGGTGCCCAACGGTTGCAGATGCTCCCCTGAAAGGTTTGGCCGTCGAAACAGAAGGCTTTTTATCACAGGACAAGAAATCAGCCCTCGATAACTTAATCGGCAGAAATTTTTTTTTTGAAAAAATCCCTAAGCCCCGGGGTCACAATTTCAGAAAAAATCTGACTTTCGGGAATTCACTCAAAAATGGTGCCCAACGGTTGCAAATGCTCCCCTGAAAGGTTTGGCGGTCGAAACAGAAGGCTTTTTATCACAGGGCAAGAAATCAGACCTCGAGAACTTAGCCGGCAGAAAAATATTTTTTTGAAAAAATCCCTAAGCCCCGGGGTCACAATTTGAGAAAAAATCTGACTTTCGGGAATTCACTCAAAAATGGTGCCCAACGGTTGCCAATGCTCCCCTGAAAGGTTTGGCGGTCGAAACAGAAGTCTTTTTATCACAGGACAAGAAATCAGCCCTCGATAACTTAAACGGCAGAAATTTTTTTTTTGAAAAAATCCCTAAGCCCCGGGGTCACAATTTCAGAAAAAATCTGACTTCACGGGAATTCACTCAAAAATGGTGCCCAACGGTTGCAAATGCTCCCCTGAAAGGTTTGGCCGTCGAAACAGAAGGCTTTTTATCACAGGACAAGAAATCAGCCCTCGACAACTTAACCGGCAGAAATTTTTTTTTTGAAAAAATCCCTAAGCCCCGGGGTCACAATTTCAGAAAATATCTGACTTTCGGGAATTCACTCAAAAATGGTGCCCAACGGTTGCAAATGCTCCCCTGAAAGGTTTGGCCATCGAAACAGAAGGCTTTTTATCACAGGACAAGAAATCAGCCCTCAACAACTTAACCGGCAGAAAATTTTTTTTTGAAAAAATCCCTAAGCCCCGGGGTCACAATTTCATAAAAAATCTGACTTTCGGGAATTCACTCAAAAATGGTGCCCAACGGTTGCAAATGCTCCCCTGAAAGGTTTTGCGGTCGAAACAGAAGGCTTTTTATCACAGGACAAGAAATCAGCCTTCGATAAGTTAACAGGCAGAATTTTTTTTTTTGAAAAAATCCCTAAGCCCCGGGGTCACAATTTCATAAAAAATCTGACTTTCAGGAATTCACTCAAAAATGGTGCCCAACGGTTGCAAATGCTCCCCTGAAAGGTTTGGCAGTCGAAACAGAAGGCTTTTTATCACAGGGCAAGAAATCAGACATCGAGAACTTAGCCAGCAGAAAAATATTTTTTTGAAAAAATCCCTAAGCCCCGGGGTCACAATTTCAGAAAAAATCTGACTTTTGGGAATTTACTCAAAAATGGTGCCCAACGGTTGCAGATGCTCCCCTGAAAGGTTTGGCCGTCGAAACAGAAGGCTTTTTATCACAGGACAAGAAATCAGCCCTCGATAACTTAACCGGCAGAAATTTTTTTTTTTGAAAAAATCCCTAAGCCCCGGGGTCACAATTTCAGAAAAAATCTGACTTCACGGGAATTCACTCAAAAATGGTGCCCAACGGTTGCAAATGCTCCCCTGAAAGGTTTGGCGGTCGAAACAGAAGGCTTTTTATCACAGGACAAGAAATCAGCCCTCGACAACTTAACCGGCAGAATTTTTTTTTTTGAAAAAATCCCTAAGCCCCGGGGTCACAATTTCAGAAAAAATCTGACTTTCGGGAATTCACTCAAAAATGGTGTCCAACGGTTGCCAATGCTCCCCTGAAAGGTTTGGCGGTCGAAACAGAAGTCTTTTTATCACAGGACAAGAAATCAGCCCTCGATAACTTAAACGGCAGAAATTTTTTTTTTGAAAAAATCCCTAAGCCCCGGGGTCACAATTTCAGAAAAAATCTGACTTCACGGGAATTCACTCAAAAATGGTGCCCAACGGTTGCAAATGCTCCCCTGAAAGGTTTGGCCGTCGAAACAGAAGGCTTTTTATCACAGGACAAGAAATCAGCCCTCGACAACTTAACCGGCAGAAATTTTTTTTTTGAAAAAATCCCTAAGCCCCGGGGTCACAATTTCAGAAAATATCTGACTTTCGGGAATTCACTCAAAAATGGTGCCCAACGGTTGCAAATGCTCCCCTGAAAGGTTTGGCCATCGAAACAGAAGGCTTTTTATCACAGGACAAGAAATCAGCCCTCAACAACTTAACCGGCAGAAAATTTTTTTTTGAAAAAATCCCTAAGCCCCGGGGTCACAATTTCATAAAAAATCTGACTTTCGGGAATTCACTCAAAAATGGTGCCCAACGGTTGCAAATGCTCCCCTGAAAGGTTTTGCGGTCGAAACAGAAGGCTTTTTATCACAGGACAAGAAATCAGCCTTCGATAAGTTAACAGGCAGAATTTTTTTTTTTGAAAAAATCCCTAAGCCCCGGGGTCACAATTTCAGAAAAAATCTGACTTTCAGGAATTCACTCAAAAATGGTGCCCAACGGTTGCAAATGCTCCCCTGAAAGGTTTGGCAGTCGAAACAGAAGGCTTTTTATCACAGGGCAAGAAATCAGACATCGAGAACTTAGCCAGCAGAAAAATATTTTTTTGAAAAAATCCCTAAGCCCCGGGGTCACAATTTCAGAAAAAATCTGACTTTTGGGAATTTACTCAAAAATGGTGCCCAACGGTTGCAGATGCTCCCCTGAAAGGTTTGGCCGTCGAAACAGAAGGCTTTTTATCACAGGACAAGAAATCAGCCCTCGATAACTTAACCGACAGAAATTTTTTTTTTTGAAAAAATCCCTAAGCCCCGGGGTCAAAATTTCAGAAAAAATCTGACTTCACGAGAATTCACTCAAAAATGGTGCCCAACGGTTGCAAATGCTCCCCTGAAAGGTTTGGCCGTCGAAACAGAAGGCTTTTTATCACAGGACAAGAAATCAGCCCTCGACAACTTAACCGGCAGAATTTTTTTTTTTGAAAAAATCCCTAAGCCCCGGGGTCACAATTTCAGAAAAAATCTGACTTTCGGGAATTCACTCAAAAATGGTGCCCAACGGTTGCAAATGCTCCCCTGAAAGGTTTGGCGGTCGAAACAGAAGGCTTTTTATCACAGGACAAGAAATCAGCCCTCGATAACTTAACCGGCAGAATTTTTTTTTTTGAAAAAATCCCTAAGCCCCGGGGTCACAATTTCAGAAAAAATCTGACTTTCGGGAATTCACTCAAAAATGGTGCCCAACGGTTGCAAACGCTCCCCTGAAAGGTTTGGCGGTCGAAACAGAAGGCTTTTTCTCACAGGGCAAGAAATCAGACCTCGAGAACTTAGCCGGCAGTAAAATATTTTTTTGAAAAAATCCCTAAGCCCCGGGGTCACAATTTCAGAAAAAATCTGACTTTCGGGAATTCACTCAAAAATGGTGCCCAACGGTTGCCAATGCTCCCCTGAAAGGTTTGGCTGTCGAAACAGAAGGCTTTTTATCACAGGACAAGAAATCAGCCCTCGATAACTTAACCGGCAGAAATTTTTTTTTTTGAAAAAATCCCTAAGCCCCGGGGTCACAATTTCAGAAAAAATCTGACTTCACGGGAATTCACTCAAAAATGGTGCCCAACGGTTGCAAATGCTCCCCTGAAAGGTTTGCCCGTCGAAACAGAAGGCTTTTTATCACAGGGCAAGAAATCAGACCTCGAGAACTTAGCCGGCAGAAAAATATTTTTTTGAAAAAATCCCTAAGCCCCGGGGTCACAATTTCAGAAAAAATCTGACTTTTGGGAATTCACTCAAAAATGGTGCCCAACGGTTGCAAACGCTCCCCTGAAAGGTTTGGCGGTCGAAACAGAAGGCTTTTTATCACAGGGCAAGAAATCAGACCTCGAGAACTTAGCCGGCAGTAAAATATTTTTTTGAAAAAATCCCTAAGCCCCGGGGTCACAATTTCAGAAAAAATCTGACTTTCGGGAATTCACTCAAAAATGGTGCCCAACGGTTGCCAATGCTCCCCTGAAAGGTTTGCCCGTCGAAACAGAAAACTTTTTATCACAGGGCAAGAAATCAGACCTCGAGAACTTAGCCGGCAGTAAAATATTTTTTTGAAAAAATCTCTAAGCCCCGGGGTCACAATTTCAGAAAAAATCTGACTTCACGGGAATTCACTCAAAAATGGTGCCCAACGGTTGCAAATGCTCCCCTGAAAGGTTTGCCCGTCGAAACAGAAAACTTTTTATCACAGGGCAAGAAATCAGACCTCGAGAACTTAGCCGGCAGAAAAATATTTTTTTGAAAAAATCCCTAAGCCCCGGGGTCACAATTTCAGAAAAAATCTGACTTTTGGGAATTCACTCAAAAATGGTGCCCAACGGTTGCCAATGCTCCCCTGAAAGGTTTGGCCGTCGAAACAGAAGGCTTTTTATCACAGGACAAGAAATCAGCCCTCGACAACTTAACCGGCAGAATTTTTTTTTTTGAAAAAATCCCTAAGCCCCGGGGTCACAATTTCAGAAAAAATCTGACTTTCGGGAATTCACTCAAAAATGGTGCCCAACGGTTGCCAATGCTCCCCTGAAAGGTTTGGCCGTCGAAACAGAAGGCTTTTTATCATAGGACAAGAAATCAGCCCTCGACAACTTAACCGGCAGAAATTTTTTTTTTGAAAAAATCCCTAAGCCCCGGGGTCACAATTTCAGAAAATATCTGACTTTCGGGAATTCACTCAAAAATGGTGCCCAACGGTTGCAAATGCTCCCCTGAAAGGTTTGGCCATCGAAACAGAAGGCTTTTATCACAGGACAAGAAATCAGCCCTCGACAACTTAACCGGCAGATTTTTTTTTTTTGAAAAAATCCCTAAGCCCCGGGGTCACAATTTCATAAAAAATCTGACTTTCGGGAATTCACTCAAAAATGGTGCCCAACGGTTGCAAATGCTCCCCTGAAAGGTTTGGCCGTCGAAACAGAAGGCTTTTTATCACAGGACAATAAATCAGCCCTCGACAACTTAACCGGCAGATTTTTTTTAAAAAAAAATCCCTAAGCCCCGGGGTCACAATTTCAGAAAAAATCTGACTTTCGGGAATTCACTCAAAAATGGTGCCCAACGGTTGCCAATGCTCCCCTGAAAGGTTTGGCGGTCGAAACAGAAGTCTTTTTATCACAGGACAAGAAATCAGCCCTCGATAACTTAAACGGCAGAAATTTTTTTTTTGAAAAAATCCCTAAGCCCCGGGGTCACAATTTCAGAAAAAATCTGACTTCACGGGAATTCACTCAAAAATGGTGCCCAACGGTTGCAAATGCTCCCCTGAAAGGTTTGGCCGTCGAAACAGAAGGCTTTTTATCACAGGACAAGAAATCAGCCCTCGACAACTTAACCGGCAGAAATTTTTTTTTTGAAAAAATCCCTAAGCCCCGGGGTCACAATTTCAGAAAATATCTGACTTTCGGGAATTCACTCAAAAATGGTGCCCAACGGTTGCAAATGCTCCCCTGAAAGGTTTGGCCATCGAAACAGAAGGCTTTTTATCACAGGACAAGAAATCAGCCCTCAACAACTTAACCGGCAGAAATTTTTTTTTTGAAAAAATCCCTAAGCCCCGGGGTCACAATTTCATAAAAAATCTGACTTTCGGGAATTCACTCAAAAATGGTGCCCAACGGTTGCAAATGCTCCCCTGAAAGGTTTTGCGGTCGAAACAGAAGGCTTTTTATCACAGGACAAGAAATCAGCCTTTGATAAGTTAACAGGCAGAATTTTTTTTTTTGAAAAAATCCCTAAGCCCCGGGGTCACAATTTCAGGAAAAATCTGACTTTCAGGAATTCACTCAAAAATGGTGCCCAACGGTTGCAAATGCTCCCCTGAAAGGTTTGGCAGTCGAAACAGAAGGCTTTTTATCACAGGGCAAGAAATCAGACATCGAGAACTTAGCCAGCAGAAAAATATTTTTTTGAAAAAATCCCTAAGCCCCGGGGTCACAATTTCAGAAAAAATCTGACTTTTGGGAATTTACTCAAAAATGGTGCCCAACGGTTGCAGATGCTCCCCTGAAAGGTTTGGCCGTCGAAACAGAAGGCTTTTTATCACAGGACAAGAAATCAGCCCTCGATAACTTAACCGACAGAAATTTTTTTTTTTGAAAAAATCCCTGAGCCCCGGGGTCAAAATTTCAGAAAAAATCTGACTTCACGAGAATTCACTCAAAAATGGTGCCCAACGGTTGCAAATGCTCCCCTGAAAGGTTTGGCCGTCGAAACAGAAGGCTTTTTATCACAGGACAAGAAATCAGCCCTCGACAACTTAACCGGCAGAATTTTTTTTTTTGAAAAAATCCCTAAGCCCCGGGGTCACAATTTCAGAAAAAATCTGACTTTCGGGAATTCACTCAAAAATGGTGCCCAACGGTTGCAAATGCTCCCCTGAAAGGTTTGGCGGTCGAAACAGAAGGCTTTTTATCACAGGACAAGAAATCAGACCTCGAGAACTTAACCGGCAGAAATTTTTTTTTTGAAAAAATCCCTAAGCCCCGGGGTCACAATTTCAGAAAAAATCTGACTTTCGGGAATTCACTCAAAAATGGTGCCCAACGGTTGCAAATGCTCCCCTGAAAGGTTTGGCGGTCGAAACAGAAGGCTTTTTATTACAGGACAAGAAATCAGCCCTTGATAACTTAACCGGCAGAAATTTTTTTTTTGAAAAAATCCCTAAGCCCCGGGGTCACAATTTCAGAAAAAATCTGACTTTCGGGAATTCACTCAAAAATGGTGCCCAACGGTTGCAAATGCGCCCCTGAAAGGTTTGTCCGTCGAAACAGAAGGCTTTTTATCACAGGACAAGAAATCAGCCCTCGATAACTTAACCGGCAGAAATTTTTTTTTTTGAAAAAATCCCTAAGCCCCGGGGTCACAATTTCAGAAAAAATCTGACTTTCAGGATTTCACTCAAAAATGGTGCCCAACGGTTGCAAATGCTCCCCTGAAAGGTTTGGCCATCGAAACAGAAGGCTTTTTATCACAGGACAAGAAATCAGCCCTCGACAACTTAACCGGCAGAAATTTTTTTTTTGAAAAAATCCCTAAGCCCCGGGGTCACAATTTCATAAAAAATCTGACTTTCGGGAATTCACTCAAAAATGGTGCCCAACGGTTGCAAATGCTCCCCTGAAAGGTTTGGCGGTCGAAACAGAAGGCTTTTTATCACAGGACAAGAAATCAGCCCTCGATAACTTAACCGGCAGAAATTATTTTTTTGAAAAAATCCCTAAGCCCCGGGGTCACAATTTCAGAAAATATCTGACTTTCAGGATTTCACTCAAAAATGGTGCCCAACGGTTGCAAATGCTCCCCTGAAAGGTTTGGCCATCGAAACAGAAGGCTTTTTATCACAGGACAAGAAATCAGCCCTCGACAACTTAACCGGCAGAAATTTTTTTTTTGAAAAAATCCCTAAGCCCCGGGGTCACAATTTCATAAAAAATCTGACTTTCGGGAATTCACTCAAAAATGGTGCCCAACGGTTGCAAATGCTCCCCTGAAAGGTTTGGCCGTCGAAACAGAAGGCTTTTTATCACAGGACAATAAATCAGCCCTCGACAACTTAACCGGCAGAATTTTTTTTTAAAAAAAATCCCTAAGCCCCGGGGTCACAATTTCAGAAAAAATCTGACTTTCGGGAATTCACTCAAAAATGGTGCCCAATGGTAGCAAATGCTCCCCTGAAAGGTTTGGCGGTCGAAACAGAAGGCTTTTTATCACAGGGCAAGAAATCAGCCCTCGATAACTTAACCGGCAGAAATTTTTTTTTATGAAAAAATCCCTAAGCCCCGGGGTTACAATTTCAGAAAAAATCTGACTTTTGGGAATTTACTCAAAAATGGTGCCCAACGGTTGCAGATGCTCCCCTGAAAGGTTTGGCTTTCGAAACAGAAGGCTTTTTATCACAGGTCAAGAAATCAGAGCTCGAGAACTTAACCGGGAGAAAAATATTTTTTTGAAAAAATCCCTAAGCCCCGGGGTCACAATTTCAGAAATAATCTGACTTTCGGGAATTCACTCAAAAATGGTGCCCAACGGTTGCAAATGCTCCCCTGAAAGGTTTGGCCGTCGAAACAGAAGGCTTTTTATCTCAGGACAAGAAATCAGCCCTCAACAACTTAACTGGCAGAAATTTTTTTTTTGAAAAAATCCCTAAGCCCCGGGGTCACAATTTCAGAAAAAATCTGACTTTCGGGAATTCACTCAAAAATGGTGCCCAACGGTTGCAAATGCTCCCCTGAAAGGTTTGGCGGTCGAAACAGAAGGCTTTTTATCACAGGACAAGAAATCAGAGCTCGAGAACTTAACCGGGAGAAAAATATTTTTTTGAAAAAATCCCTAAGCCCCGGGGTCACAATTTCAGAAAAAATCTGACTTTCGGGAATTCACTCAAAAATGGTGCCCAACGGTTGCAAATGCTCCCCTGAAAGGTTTGGCAGTCGAAACAGAAGGCTTTTTATCTCAGGACAAGAAATCAGCCCTCGACAACTTAACTGGCAGAAATTTTTTTTTTGAAAAAATCCCTAAGCCCCGGGGTCACAATTTCAGAAAAAATCTGACTTTCGGGAATTCACTCAAAAATGGTGCCCAACGGTTGCAAATGCTCCCCTGAAAGGTTTGGCGGTCGAAACAGAAGGCTTTTTATCACAGGACAAGAAATCAGCCCTCGACAACTTAACCGGCAAAATTTTTTTTTTTGAAAAAATCCCTAAGCCCCGGGGTCACAATTTCAGAAAAAATCTGACTTTCGGGAATTCACTCAAAAATGGTGCCCAACGGTTGCAAATGCTCCCCTGAAAGGTTTGGCCGTCGAAACAGAAGGCTTTTTATCACAGGATAAGAAATCAGCCCTCGACAACTTAACCGGGAGAAAAATATTTTTTTGAAAAAATCCCTAAGCCCCGGGGTCACAATTTCAGAAAAAATCTGACTTTCAGGAATAAACTCAAAAATGGTGCCCAATGGTAGCAAATGCTCCCCTGAAAGGTTTGGCGGTCGAAACAGAAGGCTTTTTATCACAGGGCAAGAAATCAGCCCTCGATAACTTAACCGGCAGAAATTTTTTTTTATGAAAAAATCCCTAAGCCCCGGGGTTACAATTTCAGAAAAAATCTGACTTTTGGGAATTTACTCAAAAATGGTGCCCAACGGTTGCAGATGCTCCCCTGAAAGGTTTGGCTTTCGAAACAGAAGGCTTTTTATCACAGGTCAAGAAATCAGAGCTCGAGAACTTAACCGGGAGAAAAATATTTTTTTGAAAAAATCCCTAAGCCCCGGGGTCACAATTTCAGAAAAAATCTGACTTTCGGGAATTCACTCAAAAATGGTGCCCAACGGTTGCAAATGCTCCCCTGAAAGGTTTGGCAGTCGAAACAGAAGGCTTTTTATCTCAGGACAAGAAATCAGCCCTCGACAACTTAACTGGCAGAAATTTTTTTTTTGAAAAAATCCCTAAGCCCCGGGGTCACAATTTCAGAAAAAATCTGACTTTCGGGAATTCACTCAAAAATGGTGCCCAACGGTTGCAAATGCTCCCCTGAAAGGTTTGGCGGTCGAAACAGAAGGCTTTTTATCACAGGACAAGAAATCAGAGCTCAAGAACTTAACCGGGAGAAAAATATTTTTTTGAAAAAATCCCTAAGCCCCGGGGTCACAATTTCAGAAAAAATCTGACTTTCGGGAATTCACTCAAAAATGGTGCCCAACGGTTGCAAATGCTCCCCTGAAAGGTTTGGCAGTCGAAACAGAAGGCTTTTTATCTCAGGACAAGAAATCAGCCCTCGACAACTTAACTGGCAGAAATTTTTTTTTTGAAAAAATCCCTAAGCCCCGGGGTCACAATTTCAGAAAAAATCTGACTTTCGGGAATTCACTCAAAAATGGTGCCCAACGGTTGCAAATGCTCCCCTGAAAGGTTTGGCGGTCGAAACAGAAGGCTTTTTATCACAGGACAAGAAATCAGCCCTCGACAACTTAACCGGCAAAAATTTTTTTTTTGAAAAAATCCCTAAGCCCCGGGGTCACAATTTCAGAAAAAATCTGACTTTCGGGAATTCACTCAAAAATGGTGCCCAACGGTTGCAAATGCTCCCCTGAAAGGTTTGGCCGTCGAAACAGAAGGCTTTTTATCACAGGATAAGAAATCAGCCCTCGACAACTTAACCGGGAGAAAAATATTTTTTTGAAAAAATCCCTAAGCCCCGGGGTCACAATTTCAGAAAAAATCTGACTTTCAGGAATTCACTCAAAAATGGTGCCCAACGGTTGCAAATGCTCCCCTGAAAGGTTTGGCCGTCGAAACAGAAGGCTTTTTATCTCAGGACAAGAAATCAGCCCTCGACAACTTAACTGGCAGAAATTTTTTTTTTGAAAAAATCCCTAAGCCCCGGGGTCACAGTTTCAGAAAAAATCTGACTTTCGGGAATTCACTCAAAAATGGTGCCCAACGGTTGCAAATGCTCCCCTGAAAGGTTTGGCGGTCGAAACAGAAGGCTTTTTATCACAGGACAAGAAATCAGAGCTCGAGAACTTAACCGGGAGAAAAATATTTTTTTGAAAAAATCCCTAAGCCCCGGGGTCACAATTTCAGAAAAAATCTGACTTTCGGGAATTCACTCAAAAATGGTGCCCAACGGTTGCAAATGCTCCCCTGAAAGGTTTGGCCGTCGAAACAGAAGGCTTTTTATCTCAGGACAAGAAATCAGCCCTCGACAACTTAACTGGCAGAATTTTTTTTTTTTGAAAAAATCCCTAAGCCCCGGGGTCACAATTTCAGAAAAAATCTGACTTTCGGGAATTCACTCAAAAATGGTGCCCAACGGTTGCAAATGCTCCCCTGAAAGGTTTGGCGGTCGAAACAGAAGGCTTTTTATCACAGGACAAGAAATCAGAGCTCGAGAACTTAACCGGCAGAATTTTTATTTTTTTGAAAAAATCCCTAAGCCCCGGGGTCACAATTTCAGAAAAAATCTGACTTTCGGGAATTCACTCAAAAATGGTGCCCAACGGTTGCAAATGCTCCCCTGAAAGGTTTGGCGGTCGAAACAGAAGGCTTTTTATCACAGGACAAGAAATCAGCCCTCGACAACTTAACCGGCAGAAATTTTTTTTTTTGAAAAAATCCCTAAGCCCCGGGGTCACAATTTCAGAAAAAATCTGACTTTCGGGAATTCACTCAAAAATGGTGCCCAACGGTTGCAAATGCTCCCCTGAAAGGTTTGGCGGTCGAAACAGAAGGCTTTTTATCACAGGACAAGAAATCAGAGCTCGAGAACTTAAGCGGCAGAATTTTTATTTTTTTGAAAAAATCCCTAAGCCCCGGGGTCACAATTTCAGAAAAAATCTGACTTTCGGGAATTCACTCAAAAATGGTGCCCAACGGTTGCAAATGCTCCCCTGAAAGGTTTGGCGGTCGAAACAGAAGGCTTTTTATCACAGGACAAGAAATCAGCCCTCGACAACTTAACCGGCAGAAATTTTTTTTTTTTAAAAAATCCCTAAGCCCCGGGGTCACAATTTCAGAAAAAATCTTACTTTCGGGAATTCACTCAAAAATGGTGCCCAACGGTTGCAAATGCTCCCCTGAAAGGTTTGGCCGTCGAAACAGAAGGCTTTTTATCACAGGATAAGAAATCAGCCCTCGACAACTTAACCGGCAGAAATTTTTTTTTTGAAAATATCCCTAAGCCCCGGGGTCACAATTTCAGGAAAAAATCTGACTTTCGGGAATTCACTCAAAAACGTTGGCCAACGGTTGCAAATGCTCCCCTGAAAGGTTTGGCCGTCGAAACAGAAGGCTTTTTATCACAGGACAAGAAATCAGCCCTCGACAACTTAACCGGCAGAAATTTTTTTTTTGAAAAAATCCCTAAGCCACGGGGTCACAATTTCAGAAAAAATCTGACTTTCGGGAATTCACTCAAAAATGGTGCCCAACGGTTGCAAATGCTCCCCTGAAAGGTTTGGCGGTCGAAACAGAAGGCTTTTTATCACATGACAAGAAATCAGCCCTCGACATCTTAACCGGCAGAATTTTTTTTTTTGAAAAAATCCCTAAGCCCCGGGGTCACAATTTCAGAAAAAATCTGACTTTCGGGAATTCACTCAAAAATGGTGCCCAACGGTTGCAAATGCTCCCCTGAAAGGTTTGGCCGTCGAAACAGAAGGCTTTTTATCACAGGATAAGAAATCAGCCCTCGACAACTTAACCGGCAGAATTTTTTTTTTTTGAAATATCCCTAAGCCCCGGGGTCACAATTTCAGGAAAAAATCTGACTTTCGGGAATTCACTCAAAAACAGTGGCCAACGGTTTCAAATGCTCCCCTGAAAGGTTTGGCCGTTGAAACAGAAGGCTTTTTATCACAGGACAAGAAATCAGCCCTCGACAACTTAACCGGCAGAAATTTTTTTTTGAAAAAATCCCTTAGCCCCGGGGTCACAATTTCAGAAAAAATCTGACTTTCGGGAATTCACTCAAAAATGGTGCCGAACGGT
This sequence comes from Podarcis tiliguerta, assembly GCF_965153285.1. Classification (NCBI taxonomy): domain Eukaryota; kingdom Metazoa; phylum Chordata; class Lepidosauria; order Squamata; family Lacertidae; genus Podarcis; species Podarcis tiliguerta. The sequence goes on along the minus strand of NW_028148684.1, from coordinate 77,724 downwards.
TGCAAATGCTCCCCTGAAAGGTTTGGCGGTCGAAACAGAAGGCTTTTTATCACAGGACAAGAAATCAGAGCTCGAGAACTTAACCGGGAGAAAAATATTTTTTTGAAAAAATCCCTAAGCCCCGGGGTCACAATTTCAGAAAAAATCTGACTTTCGGGAATTCACTCAAAAATGGTGCCCAACGGTTGCAAATGCTCCCCTGAAAGGTTTGGCCGTCGAAACAGAAGGCTTTTTATCTCAGGACAAGAAATCAGCCCTCGACAACTTAACCGGCAGAAATTTTTTTTTTGAAAAAATCCCTAAGCCCCGGGGTCACAATTTCAGAAAAAATCTGACTTTCGGGAACTCACTCAAAAATGGTGCCCAACGGTTTCAAATGCTCCCCTGAAAGGTTTGGCGGTCGAAACAGAAGGCTTTTTATCACAGGACAAGAAATCAGCCCTCGACAACTTAACCGGCAGAAAAATATTTTTTTGAAAAAATCCCTTAGCCCCGGGGTCACAATTTCAGAAAAAATCTGACTTTCGGGAATTCACTCAAAAATGGTGCCGAACGGTTGCAAATGCTCCCCTGAAAGGTTTGGCGGTCGAAACAGAAGGCTTTTTATCACAGGACAAGAAATCAGAGCTCGAGAACTTAACCGGGAGAAAAATATTTTTTTGAAAAAATCCCTAAGCCCCGGGGTCACAATTTCAGAAAAAATCTGACTTTCGGGAATTCACTCAAAAATGGTGCCCAACGGTTGCAAATGCTCCCCTGAAAGGTTTGGCCGTCGAAACAGAAGGCTTTTTATCTCAGGACAAGAAATCAGCCCTCGACAACTTAACTGGCAGAAATTTTTTTTTTGAAAAAATCCCTAAGCCCCGGGGTCACAATTTCAGAAAAAATCTGACTTTCGGGAACTCACTCAAAAATGGTGCCCAATGGTTGCAAATGCTCCCCTGAAAGGTTTGGCGGTCGAAACAGAAGGCTTTTTATCACAGGACAAGAAATCAGAGCTCGAGAACTTAACCGGCAGAAAAATATTTTTTTGAAAAAATCCCTAAGCCCCGGGGTCACAATTTCAGAAAAAATCTGACTTTCGGGAATTCACTCAAAAATGGTGCCCAACGGTTGCAAATGCTCCCCTGAAAGGTTTGGCGGTCGAAACAGAAGGCTTTTTATCACAGGACAAGAAATCAGCCCTCGACAACTTAACCGGCAGAAATTTTTTTTTTTGAAAAAATCCCTAAGCCCCGGGGTCACAATTTCAGAAAAAATCTGACTTTCGGGAATTCACTCAAAAATGGTGCCCAACGGTTGCAAATGCTCCCCTGAAAGGTTTGGCCGTCGAAACAGAAGGCTTTTTATCACAGGATAAGAAATCAGCCCTCGACAACTTAACCGGCAGAATTTTTTTTTTTGAAAATATCCCTAAGCCCCGGGGTCACAATTTCAGGAAAAAATCTGACTTTCGGGAATTCACTCAAAAACGTTGGCCAACGGTTGCAAATGCTCCCCTGAAAGGTTTGGCGGTCAAAACAGAAGGCTTTTTATCACAGGACAAGAAATCAGCCCCCGACAACTTAACCGGCAGAAATTTTTTTTTTGAAAAAATCCCTAAGCCACGGGGTCACAATTTCAGAAAAAATCTGACTTTCGGGAATTCACTCAAAAATGGTGCCCAACGGTTGCAAATGCTCCCCTGAAAGGTTTGGCCGTCGAAACAGAAGGCTTTTTATCACAGGACAAGAAATCAGCCCTCGACAACTTAACCGGCAGAATTTTTTTTTTTGAAAAAATCCCTAAGCCCCGGGGTCACAATTTCAGAAAAAATCTGACTTTCGGGAATTCACTCAAAAATGGTGCCCAACGGTTGCAAATGCTCCCCTGAAAGGTTTGGCCGTCGAAACAGAAGGCTTTTTATCACAGGATAAGAAATCAGCCCTCGACAACTTAACCGGCAGAATTTTTTTTTTTTTTAAATATCCCTAAGCCCCGGGGTCACAATTTCAGGAAAAAATCTGACTTTCGGGAATTCACTCAAAAACAGTGGCCAACGGTTGCAAATGCACCCCTGAAAGGTTTGGCCGTCGAAACAGAAGGCTTTTTATCACAGGACAAGAAATCAGCCCTCGACAACTTAACCGGCAGAAATTTTTTTTTGAAAAAATCCCTTAGCCCCGGGGTCACAATTTGAGAAAAAATCTGACTTTCGGGAGTTCACTCAAAAATGGTGCCCAACGGTTGCAAATGCTCCCCTGAAAGGTTTGCCCGTCGAAACAGAAGGCTTTTTATCACAGGACAAGAAATCAGCCCTGAACAACTTAACCGGCAGAAATTTTTTTTTTGAAAAAATCCCTAAGCCCCGGGGTCACAATTTCAGAAAAAATCTGACTTTCGGGAATTCACTCAAAAATGGTGCCCAACGGTTGCAAATGCTCCCCTGAAAGGTTTGGCCGTCGAAACAGAAGGCTTTTTATCACAGGACAAGAAATCAGCCCTCGACAACTTAACCGGCAGAATTTTTTTTTTAAAAAAAATCCCTAAGCCCCGGGGTCACAATTTCAGAAAAAATCTGACTTTCGGGAATTCACTCAAAAATGGTGCCCAACGGTTGCAAATGCTCCCCTAAAAGGTTTGGCCGTCGAAACAGAAGGCTTTTTATCACAGGTCAAGAAATCAGAGCTCGAGAACTTAACCGGGAGAAAAATATTTTTTTGAAAAAATCCCTAAGCCCCGGGGTCACAATTTCAGAAAAAATCTGACTTTCGGGAATTCACTCAAAAATGGTGCCCAACGGTTGCAAATGCTCCCCTGAAAGGTTTGGCCGTCGAACCAGAAGGCTTTTTATCTCAGGACAAGAAATCAGCCCTCGACAACTTAACTGGCAGAAATTTTTTTTTTGAAAAAATCCCTAAGCCCCGGGGTCACAATTTCAGAAAAAATCTGACTTTCGGGAATTCACTCAAAAATGGTGCCCAACGGTTGCAAATGCTCCCCTGAAAGGTTTGGCCGTCGAAACAGAAGGTTTTTTATCACAGGACAAGAAATCAGCCCTCGATAACTTAACCGGCAGAAATTTTTTTTTTTTGAAAAAATCCCTAAGCCCCGGGGTCACAATTTCAGAAAAAATCTGACTTCACGGGAATTCACTCAAAAATGGTGCCCAACGGTTGCAAATGCTCCCCTGAAAGGTTTGGCCGTCGAAACAGAAGGCTTTTTATCACAGGACAAGAAATCAGCCCTCGACAACTTAACCGGCAGAATTTTTTTTTTTGAAAAAATCCCTAAGCCCCGGGGTCACAATTTCAGAAAAAAATCTGACTTTCGGGAATTCACTCAAAAATGGTGCCCAACGGTTGCAAATGCTCCCCTGAAAGGTTTGGCGGTCGAAACAGAAGGCTTTTTATCACAGGACAAGAAATCAGCCCTCGACAACTTAACCGGCAGAAATTTTTTTTTTGAAAAAATCCCTAAGCCCCGGGGTCACAATTTCATAAAAAATCTGACTTTCGGGAATTCACTCAAAAATGGTGCCCAACGGTTGCAAATGCTCCCCTGAAAGGTTTGGCCGTCGAAACAGAAGGGTTTTTTATCACAGGACAAGAAATCAGCCCTCGACAACTTAACCGGCAGAAGTTTTTTTTTTGAAAAAATCCCTAAGCCCCGGGGTCACAATTTCATAAAAAATCTGACTTTCGGGAATTCACTCAAAAATGGTGCCCAACGGTTGCAAATGCTCCCCTGAAAGGTTTGGCCGTCGAAACAGAAGGCTTTTTATCACAGGACAAGAAATCAGCCCTCGACAACTTAACTGGCAGAAATTTTTTTTTTGAAAAAATCCCTAAGCCCCGGGGTCACAATTTCAGAAAAAATCTGACTTTCGGGAATTCACTCAAAAATGGTGCCCAACGGTTGCAAATGCTCCCCTGAAAGGTTTGGCGGTCGAAACAGAAGGCTTTTTATCACAGGGCAAGAAATCAGCCCTCGACAACTTAACCGGCAGAAGTTTTTTTTTTGAAAAAATCCCTAAGCCCCGGGGTCACAATTTCATAAAAAATCTGACTTTCGGGAATTCACTCAAAAATGGTGCCCAACGGTTGCAAATGCTCCCCTGAAAGGTTTGGCCGTCGAAACAGAAGGCTTTTTATCACAGGACAAGAAATCAGCCCTCGACAACTTAACTGGCAGAAATTTTTTTTTTGAAAAAATCCCTAAGCCCCGGGGTCACAATTTCAGAAAAAATCTGACTTTCGGGAATTCACTCAAAAATGGTGCCCAACGGTTGCAAATGCTCCCCTGAAAGGTTTGGCCGTCGAAACAGAAGGCTTTTTATCACAGGACAAGAAATCAGCCCTCGACAACTTAACTGGCAGAAATTTTTTTTTTGAAAAAATCCCTAAGCCCCGGGGTCACAATTTCAGAAAAAATCTGACTTTCGGGAATTCACTCAAAAATGGTGCCCAACGGTTGCAAATGCTCCCCTGAAAGGTTTGGCGGTCGAAACAGAAGGCTTTTTATCACAGGGCAAGAAATAAGAGCTCGAGAACTTAGCCGGCAGAAAAATATTTTTTTGAAAAAATCCCTAAGCCCCGGGGTCACAATTTCAGAAAAAATCTGACTTTCGGGAATTCACTCAAAAATGGTGCCCAACGGTTGCCAATGCTCCCCTGAAAGGTTTGGCCGTCGAAACAGAAGGCTTTTTATCACAGGACAAGAAATCAGCCCTCGACAACTTAACCGGCAGAATTTTTTTTTTTGAAAAAATCCCTAAGCCCCGGGGTCACAATTTCAGAAAAAATCTGACTTTCGGGAATTCACTCAAAAATGGTGCCCAACGGTTGCCAATGCTCCCCTGAAAGTTTTGGCGGTCGAAACAGAAGGCTTTTTATCACAGGACAAGAAATCAGCCCTCGATAACTTAAACGGCAGAAATTTTTTTTTTGAAAAAATCCCTAAGCCCCGGGGTCACAATTTCAGAAAAAATCTGACTTTCGGGAATTCACTCAAAAATGGTGCCCAACGGTTGCCAATGCTCCCCTGAAAGGTTTGGCCGTCGAAACAGAAGGCTTTTTACTACAGGACAAGAAATCAGCCCTCGATAACTTAACCGGCAGAAATTTTTTTTTTGAAAAAATCCCTAAGCCCCGGGGTCACAATTTCAGAAAAAATCTGACTTTCGGGAATTCACTCAAAAATGGTGCCCAACGGTTGCAAATGCTCCCCTGAAAGGTTTGGCGGTCGAAACAGAAGGCTTTTTATCACAGGGCAAGAAATCAGACCTCGAGAACTTAGCCGGCAGAAAAATATTTTTTTGAAAAAATCCCTAAGCCCCGGGGTCACAATTTCAGAAAAAATCTGACTTTCGGGAATTCACTCAAAAATGGTGCCCAACGGTTGCCAATGCTCCCCTGAAAGGTTTGGCCGTCAAAACAGAAGGCTTTCTATCACAGGACAAGAAATCAGCCCTCGACAACTTAACCGGCAGAATTTTTTTTTTTGAAAAAATCCCTAAGCCCCGGGGTCACAATTTCAGAAAAAATCTGACTTTCGGGAATTCACTCAAAAATGGTGCCCAACGGTTGCAAATGCTCCCCTGAAAGGTTTGGCCGTCGAAACAGAAGGCTTTTTATCACAGGACAAGAAATCAGCCCTCGATAACTTAACCGGCAGAAATTTTTTTTTTGAAAAAATCCCTAAGCCCCGGGGTCACAATTTCATAAAAAATCTGCCTTTCGGGAATTCACTCAAAAATGGTGCCCAACGGTTGCCAATGCTCCCCTGAAAGGTTTGGCCGTCGAAACAGAAGGCTTTTTATCACAGGACAAGAAATCAGCCCTCGATAACTTAACCGGCAGAAATTTTTTTTTTGAAAAAATCCCTAAGCCCCGGGGTCACAATTTCATAAAAAATCTGACTTTCGGGAATTCACTCAAAAATGGTGCCCAACGGTTGCAAATGCTCCCCTGAAAGGTTTGGCCGTCGAAACAGAAGGGTTTTTTATCACAGGACAAGAAATCAGCCCTCGACAACTTAACCGGCAGAGGTTTTTTTTTTGAAAAAATCCCTAAGCCCCGGGGTCACAATTTCATAAAAAATCTGACTTTCGGGAATTCACTCAAAAATGGTGCCCAACGGTTGCAAATGCTCCCCTGAAAGGTTTGGCCGTCGAAACAGAAGGCTTTTTATCACAGGACAAGAAATCAGCCCTCGACAACTTAACTGGCAGAAATTTTTTTTTTGAAAAAATCCCTAAGCCCCGGGGTCACAATTTCAGAAAAAATCTGACTTTCGGGAATTCACTCAAAAATGGTGCCCAACGGTTGCAAATGCTCCCCTGAAAGGTTTGGCCGTCGAAACAGAAGGCTTTTTATCACAGGACAAGAAATCAGCCCTCGACAACTTAACTGGCAGAAATTTTTTTTTTTAAAAAATCCCTAAGCCCCGGGGTCACAATTTCAGAAAAAATCTGACTTTCGGGAATTCACTCAAAAATGGTGCCCAACGGTTGCAAATGCTCCCCTGAAAGGTTTGGTGGTCGAAACAGAAGGCTTTTTATCACAGGGCAAGAAATAAGAGCTCGAGAACTTAGCCGGCAGAAAAATATTTTTTTGAAAAAATCCCTAAGCCCCGGGGTCACAATTTCAGAAAAAATCTGACTTTCGGGAATTCACTCAAAAATGGTGCCCAACGGTTGCCAATGCTCCCCTGAAAGGTTTGGCCGTCGAAACAGAAGGCTTTTTATCACAGGACAAGAAATCAGCCCTCGACAACTTAACCGGCAGAATTTTTTTTTTTGAAAAAATCCCTAAGCCCCGGGGTCACAATTTCAGAAAAAATCTGACTTTCGGGAATTCACTCAAAAATGGTGCCCAACGGTTGCCAATGCTCCCCTGAAAGTTTTGGCGGTCGAAACAGAAGGCTTTTTATCACAGGACAAGAAATCAGCCCTCGATAACTTAAACGGCAGAAATTTTTTTTTTGAAAAAATCCCTAAGCCCCGGGGTCACAATTTCAGAAAAAATCTGACTTTCGGGAATTCACTCAAAAATGGTGCCCAACGGTTGCCAATGCTCCCCTGTAAGGTTTGGCCGTCGAAACAGAAGGCTTTTTACTACAGGACAAGAAATCAGCCCTCGATAACTTAACCGGCAGAAATTTTTTTTTTGAAAAAATCCCTAAGCCCCGGGGTCACAATTTCAGAAAAAATCTGACTTTCGGGAATTCACTCAAAAATGGTGCCCAACGGTTGCAAATGCTCCCCTGAAAGGTTTGGCGGTCGAAACAGAAGGCTTTTTATCACAGGGCAAGAAATCAGACCTCGAGAACTTAGCCGGCAGAAAAATATTTTTTTGAAAAAATCCCTAAGCCCCGGGGTCACAATTTCAGAAAAAATCTGACTTTCGGGAATTCACTCAAAAATGGTGCCCAACGGTTGCCAATGCTCCCCTGAAAGGTTTGGCCGTCAAAACAGAAGGCTTTCTATCACAGGACAAGAAATCAGCCCTCGACAACTTAACCGGCAGAATTTTTTTTTTTGAAAAAATCCCTAAGCCCCGGGGTCACAATTTCAGAAAAAATCTGACTTTCGGGAATTCACTCAAAAATGGTGCCCAACGGTTGCAAATGCTCCCCTGAAAGGTTTGGCCGTCGAAACAGAAGGCTTTTTATCACAGGACAAGAAATCAGCCCTCGATAACTTAACCGGCAGAAATTTTTTTTTTGAAAAAATCCCTAAGCCCCGGGGTCACAATTTCATAAAAAATCTGACTTTCGGGAATTCACTCAAAAATGGTGCCCAACGGTTGCAAATGCTCCCCTGAAAGGTTTGGCCGTCGAAACAGAAGGCTTTTTATCACAGGACAAGAAATCAGCCCTCGATAACTTAACCGGCAGAAATTTTTTTTTTGAAAAAATCCCTAAGCCCCGGGGTCACAATTTCATAAAAAATCTGACTTTCGGGAATTCACTCAAAAATGGTGCCCAACGGTTGCAAATGCTCCCCTGAAAGGTTTGGCCGTCGAAACAGAAGGCTTTTTATCACAGGACAAGAAATCAGAGCTCGACAACTTAACCGGCAGAATTTTTTTTTTTGAAAAAATCCCTAAGCCCCGGGGTCACAATTTCAGAAAAAATCTGACTTTCGGGAATTCACTCAAAAATGGTGCCCAACGGTTGCAAATGCTCCCCTGAAAGGTTTGGCGGTCGAAACAGAAGGCTTTTTATCACAGGACAAGAAATCAGCCCTCGACAACTTAACCGGCAGAATTTTTTTTTTTGAAAAAATCCCTAAGCCCCGGGGTCACAATTTCAGAAAAAATCTGACTTTCGGGAATTCACTCAAAAATGGTGCCCAACGGTTGCAAATGCTCCCCTGAAAGGTTTGGCCGTCGAAACAGAAGGCTTTTTATCACAGGACAAGAAATCAGCCCTCGATAACTTAGCCGGCAGAAAAATATTTTTTTGAAAAAATCCCTAAGACCCGGGGTCACAATTTCAGAAAAAATCTGACTTTCGGGAATTCACTCAAAAATGGTGCCCAACGGTTGCCAATGCTCCCCTGAAAGGTTTGGCGGTCGAAACAGAAGGCTTTTTATCACAGGACAAGAAATCAGACCTCGACAACTTAACCGGCAGAAGTTTTTTTTTTGAAAAAATCCCTAAGCCCCGGGGTCACAATTTCAGAAAAAATCTGACTTTCGGGAATTCACTCAAAAATGGTGCCCAACGGTTGCAATTGCTCCCCTGAAAGGATTGGCCGTCGAAACAGAAGGCTTTTTATCACAGGACAAGAAATCAGCCCTCGATAACTTAGCCGGCAGAAAAATATTTTTTTGAAAAAATCCCTAAGACCCGGGGTCACAATTTCAGAAAAAATCTGACTTTCGGGAATTCACTCAAAAATGGTGCCCAACGGTTGCCAATGCTCCCCTGAAAGGTTTGGCCGTCGAAACAGAAGGCTTTTTATCACAGGACAAGAAATCAGACCTCGACAACTTAACCGGCAGAATTTTTTTTTTTGAAAAAATCCCTAAGCCCCGGGGTCACAATTTCAGAAAAAATCTGACTTTCGGGAATTCACTCAAAAATGGTGCCCAACGGTTGCCAATGCTCCCCTGAAAGGTTTGGCGGTCGAAACAGAAGGCTTTTTATCACAGGGCAAGAAATCAGCCCTCGACAACTTAACCGGCAGAAGTTTTTTTTTTGAAAAAATCCCTAAGCCCCGGGGTCACAATTTCATAAGAAATCTGACTTTCGGGAATTCACTCAAAAATGGTGCCCAACGGTTGCAAATGCTCCCCTGAAAGGTTTGGCCGTCGAAACAGAAGGCTTTTTATCACAGGACAAGAAATCAGCCCTCGACAACTTAACCGGCAGAATTTTTTTTTTTGAAAAAATCCCTAAGCCCCGGGGTCACAATTTCATAAAAAATCTGACTTTCGGGAATTCACTCAAAAATGGTGCCCAACGGTTGCAAATGCTCCCCTGAAAGGTTTGGCCGTCGAAACAGAAGGCTTTTTATCACAGGACAAGAAATCAGCCCTCGATAACTTAACCGGCAGAAATTTTTTTTTTTGAAAAAATCCCTAAGCCCCGGTGTCACAATTTCAGAAAAAATCTGACTTCACGGGAATTCACTCAAAAATGGTGCCCAACGGTTGCAAATGCTCCCCTGAAAGGTTTGGCCGTCGAAACAGAAGGCTTTTTATCACAGGACAAGAAATCAGCCCTCGACAACTTAACCGGCAGAATTTTTTTTTTTGAAAAAATCCCTAAGCCCCGGGGTCACAATTTCAGAAAAAATCTGACTTTCGGGAATTCACTCAAAAATGGTGCCCAACGGTTGCCAATGCTCCCCTGAAAGGTTTGGCGGTCGAAACAGAAGGCTTTTTATCACAGAACAAGAAATCAGCCCTTGATAACTTAACCGGCAGAAATTTTTTTTTTCAAAAAAAACCCTAAGCCCCGGGGTCACAATTTCAGAAAAAATCTGACTTTCGGGAATTCACTCAAAAATGGTGCCCAACGGTTGCAAATGCTCCCCTGAAAGGTTTGGCGGTCGAAACAGAAGGCTTTTTATCACAGGACAAGAAATCAGACCTCGAGAACTTAGCCGGCAGAAAAATATTTTTTTGAAAAAATCCCTAAGACCCGGGGTCACAATTTCAGAAAAAATCTGACTTTCGGGAATTCACTCAAAAATGGTGCCCAACGGTTGCCAATGCTCCCCTGAAAGGTTTGGCCATCGAAACAGGAGGCTTTTTATCACAGGACAAGAAATCAGCCCTCGACAACTTAACCGGCAGAATTTTTTTTTTAAAAAAAATCACTAAGCCCCGGGGTCACAATTTCAGAAAAAATCTGACTTTCGGGAATTCACTCAAAAATGGTGCCCAACGGTTGCCAATGCTCCCCTGAAAGGTTTGGCGGTCGAAACAGAAGGCTTTTTATCACAGGGCAAGAAATCAGACCTCGAGAACTTAGCCGGCAGAAAAATATTTTTTTGAAAAAATCCCTAAGCCCCGGGGTCACAATTTCAGTAAAAATCTGACTTTCGGGAATTCACTCAAAAATGGTGCCCAAAGGTTGCCAATGCTCCCCTGAAAGGTTTGGCCGTCGAAACAGAAGGCTTTTTATCACAGGACAAGAAATCAGCCCTCGACAACTTAACCGGCAGAATCTTTTTTTTTAAAAAAATCCCTAAGCCCCGGGGTCACAATTTCAGAAAAAATCTGACTTTCGGGAATTCACTCAAAAATGGTGCCCAATGGTTGCCAATGCTCCCCTGAAAGGTTTGGCCGTCGAAACAGAAGGCTTTTTATCACAGGACAAGAAATCAGCCCTCGACAACTTAACCGGCAGAATCTTTTTTTTAAAAAAAATCCCTAAGCCCCGGGGTCACAATTTCAGAAAAAATCTGACTTTCGGGAATTCACTCAAAAATGGTGCCCAACGGTTGCCAATGCTCCCCTGAAAGGTTTGGCCGTCGAAACAGAAGGCTTTTTATCACAGGACAAGAAATCAGCCCTCGACAACTTAACCGGCAGAATTTTTTTTTTTGAAAAAATCCCTAAGCCCCGGGGTCACAATTTCAGAAAAAATCTGACTTTCGGGAATTCACTCAAAAATGGTGCCCAACGGTTGCAAATGCTCCCCTGAAAGGTTTGGCCGTCGAAACAGAAGGCTTTTTATCACAGGACAAGAAATCAGCCCTCGACAACTAAACCGGCAGAAATTTTTTTTTTGAAAAAATCCCTAAGCCCCGGGGTCACAATTTCATAAAAAATCTGACTTTCGGGAATTCACTCAAAAATGGTGCCCAACGGTTGCAAATGCTCCCCTGAAAGGATTGGCCGTCGAAACAGAAGGCTTTTTATCACAGGACAAGAAATCAGCCCTCGATAACTTAACCGGCAGAAATTTTTTTTTTGAAAAAATCCCTTAGCCCCGGGGTCACAATTTCAGAAAAAATCTGACTTTTGGGAATTCACTCAAAAATGGTGCCCAACGGTTGCAAATGCTCCCCTGAAAGGTTTGGCCGTCAAAACAGAAGGGTTTTTTATCACAGGACGAGAAATCAGCCCTCGACAACTTAACCGGCAGAAGTTTTTTTTTTGAAAAAATCCCTAAGCCCCGGGGTCACAATTTCATAAAAAATCTGACTTTCGGGAATTCACTCAAAAATGGTGCCCAACGGTTGCAAATGCTCCCCTGAAAGGTTTGGCCGTCGAAACAGAAGGCTTTTTATCACAGGACAAGAAATCAGCCCTCGACAACTTAACCGGCAGAATTTTTTTTTTTGAAAAAATCCCTAAGCCCCGTGGTCACAATTTCAGAAAAAATCTGACTTTCGGGAATTCACTCAAAAATGGTGCCCAACGGTTGCAAATGCTCCCCTGAAAGGTTTGGCCGTCGAAACAGAAGGCTTTTTATCACAGGGCAAGAAATCAGCCCTCGATAACTTAACCGGCAGAAAAATATTTTTTTGAAAAAATCCCTAAGCCCCGGGGTCACAATTTCAGAAAAAATCTGACTTTCGGGAATTCACTCAAAAATGGCGCCCAACGGTTGCAAATGCTCCCCTGAAAGGTTTGGCCGTCGAAACAGAAGGCTTTTTATCACAGGACAAGAAATCAGCCCTCGACAACTTAACCGGCAGAAATTTTTTTTTAGAAAAAATCCCTAAGCCCCGGGGTCACAATTTCATAAAAAATCTGACTTTCGGGAATTCACTCAAAAATGGTGCCCAACGGTTGCAAATGCTCCCCTGAAAGGTTTGGCCATCGAAACAGAAGGCTTTTTATCACAGGGCAAAAAATCAGACCTCGAGAACTTAGCCAGCAGAAAAATATTTTTTTGAAAAAATCCCTAAGCCCCGGGGTCACAATTTCAGAAAAAATCTGACTTCACGGGAATTCACTCAAAAATGGTGCCCAACGGTTGCAAATGCTCCCCTGAAAGGTTTGGCAGTCGAAACAGAAGGCTTTTTATCACAGGGCAAGAAATCAGACCTTGAGAACATAGCCAGCAGAAAAATATTTTTTTGAAAAAATCCCTAAGCCCCGGGGTCACAATTTCAGAAAAAATCTGACTTTCGGGAAATCACTCAAAAATGGTGCCCAACGGTTGCAAATGCTCCCCTGAAAGGTTTGGCAGTCGAAACAGAAGGCTTTTTATCACAGGCTAAGAAATCAGACCTTGAGAACATAGCCAGCAGAAAAATATTTTTTTGAAAAAATCCCTAAGCCCCGGGGTCACAATTTCAGAAAATATCTGACTTCACGGGAATTCACTCAAAAATGTTGCCCAACGGTTGCAAATGCTCCCCTGAAAGGTTTGGCCGTCGAAACAGAAGGCTTTTTATCACAGGACAAGAAATCAGCCCTCGACAACTTAACCGGCAGAATTTTTTTTTTTGAAAAAATACCTAAGCCCCGGGGTCACAATTTCAGAAAAAATCTGACTTTCGGGAATTCACTCAAAAATGGTGCCCAACGGTTGCAAATGCTCCCCTGAAAGGTTTGGCGGTCGAAACAGAAGGCTTTTTATCACAGAACAAGAAATCAGCCCTTGATAACTTAACCGGCAGAAATTTTTTTTTTCAAAAAAAACCCTAAGCCCCGGGGTCACAATTTCAGAAAAAATCTGACTTTCGGGAATTCACTCAAAAATGGTGCCCAACGGTTGCAAATGCTCCCCTGAAAGGTTTGGCGGTCGAAACAGAAGGCTTTTTATCACAGGACAAGAAATCAGACCTCGAGAACTTAGCCGGCAGAAAAATATTTTTTTGAAAAAATCCCTAAGACCCGGGGTCACAATTTCAGAAAAAATCTGACTTTCGGGAATTCACTCAAAAATGGTGCCCAACGGTTGCCAATGCTCCCCTGAAAGGTTTGGCCATCGAAACAGGAGGCTTTTTATCACAGGACAAGAAATCAGCCCTCGACAACTTAACCGGCAGAATTTTTTTTTAAAAAAAAATCCCTAAGCCCCGGGGTCACAATTTCAGAAAAAATCTGACTTTCGGGAATTCACTCAAAAATGGTGCCCAACGGTTGCCAATGCTCCCCTGAAAGGTTTGGCGGTCGAAACAGAAGGCTTTTTATCACAGGGCAAGAAATCAGACCTCGAGAACTTAGCCGGCAGAAAAATATTTTTTTGAAAAAATCCCTAAGCCCCGGGGTCACAATTTCAGTAAAAATCTGACTTTCGGGAATTCACTCAAAAATGGTGCCCAAAGGTTGCCAATGCTCCCCTGAAAGGTTTGGCCGTCGAAACAGAAGGCTTTTTATCACAGGACAAGAAATCAGCCCTCGACAACTTAACCGGCAGAATCTTTTTTTTTAAAAAAATCCCTAAGCCCCGGGGTCACAATTTCAGAAAAAATCTGACTTTCGGGAATTCACTCAAAAATGGTGCCCAATGGTTGCCAATGCTCCCCTGAAAGGTTTGGCCGTCGAAACAGAAGGCTTTTTATCACAGGACAAGAAATCAGCCCTCGACAACTTAACCGGCAGAATCTTTTTTTTAAAAAAAAATCCCTAAGCCCCGGGGTCACAATTTCAGAAAAAATCTGACTTTCGGGAATTCACTCAAAAATGGTGCCCAACGGTTGCCAATGCTCCCCTGAAAGGTTTGGCCGTCGAAACAGAAGGCTTTTTATCACAGGACAAGAAATCAGCCCTCGACAACTTAACCGGCAGAATTTTTTTTTTTGAAAAAATCCCTAAGCCCCGGGGTCACAATTTCAGAAAAAATCTGACTTTCGGGAATTCACTCAAAAATGGTGCCCAACGGTTGCAAATGCTCCCCTGAAAGGTTTGGCCGTCAAAACAGAAGGGTTTTTTATCACAGGACGAGAAATCAGCCCTCGACAACTTAACCGGCAGAAGTTTTTTTTTTGAAAAAATCCCTAAGCCCCGGGGTCACAATTTCAGAAAAAATCTGACTTTCGGGAATTCACTCAAAAATGGTGCCCAACGGTTGCAAATGCTCCCCTGAAAGGTTTGGCCGTCGAAACAGAAGGCTTTTTATCACAGGACAAGAAATCAGCCCTCGACAACTTAACCGGCAGAATTTTTTTTTTTGAAAAAATCCCTAAGCCCCGTGGTCACAATTTCAGAAAAAATCTGACTTTCGGGAATTCACTCAAAAATGGTGCCCAACGGTTGCAAATGCTCCCCTGAAAGGTTTGGCCGTCGAAACAGAAGGCTTTTTATCACAGGGCAAGAAATCAGCCCTCGATAACTTAACCGGCAGAAAAATATTTTTTTGAAAAAATCCCTAAGCCCCGGGGTCACAATTTCAGAAAAAATCTGACTTTCGGGAATTCACTCAAAAATGGCGCCCAACGGTTGCAAATGCTCCCCTGAAAGGTTTGGCCGTCGAAACAGAAGGCTTTTTATCACAGGACAAGAAATCAGCCCTCGACAACTTAACCGGCAGAAATTTTTTTTTAGAAAAAATCCCTAAGCCCCGGGGTCACAATTTCATAAAAAATCTGACTTTCGGGAATTCACTCAAAAATGGTGCCCAACGGTTGCAAATGCTCCCCTGAAAGGTTTGGCCATCGAAACAGAAGGCTTTTTATCACAGGGCAAAAAATCAGACCTCGAGAACTTAGCCAGCAGAAAAATATTTTTTTGAAAAAATCCCTAAGCCCCGGGGTCACAATTTCAGAAAATATCTGACTTTCGGGATTTCACTCAAAAATGGTGCCCAACGGTTGCAAATGCTCCCCTGAAAGGTTTGGCCATCGAAACAGAAGGCTTTTTATCACAGGACAAGAAATCAGCCCTCGACAACTTAACCGGCAGAAATTTTTTTTTTGAAAAACTCCCTAAGCCCCGGGGTCACAATTTCATAAAAAATCTGACTTTCGGGAATTCACTCTAAAATGGTGCCCAACGGTTGCAAATGCTCCCCTGAAAGGTTTGGCCGTCGAAACAGAAGGCTTTTTATCACAGGACAATAAATCAGCCCTCGACAACTTAACCGGCAGAATTTTTTTTTAAAAAAAAACCCTAAGCCCCGGGGTCACAATTTCAGAAAAAATCTGACTTCACGGGAATTCACTCAAAAATGGTGCCCAACGGTTGCAAATGCTCCCCTGAAAGGTTTGGCAGTCGAAACAGAAGGCTTTTTATCACAGGGCAAGAAATCAGACCTTGAGAACATAGCCAGCAGACAAATATTTTTTTGAAAAAATCCCTAAGCCCCGGGGTCACAATTTCAGAAAAAATCTGACTTTCGGGAATTCACTCAAAAATGGTGCCCAACGGTTGCAGATGCTCCCCTGAAAGGTTTGGCGTTCGAAACAGAAGTCTTTTTATCACAGGTCAAGAAATCAGAGCTCGAGAACTTAACCGGGAGAAAAATATTTTTTTGAAAAAATCCCTAAGCCCCGGGGTCACAATTTCAGAAAAAATCTGACTTCACGGGAATTCACTCAAAAATGGTGCCCAACGGTTGCAAATGCTCCCCTGAAAGGTTTGGCCGTCGAAACAGAAGGCTTTTTATCTCAGGACAAGAAATCAGCCCTCGACAACTTAACGGGCAGAAATTTTTTTTTTTAAAAAATCCCTAAGCTCCGGGGTCACAATTTCAGAAAAAATCTGACTTCACGGGAATTCACTCAAAAATGGTGCCCAACGGTTGCAAATGCTCCCCTGAAAGGTTTGGCCGTCGAAACAGAAGGCTTTTTATCACAGGACAAGAAATCAGCCCTCGACAACTTAACCGGCAGAATTTTTTTTTTTGAAAAAATCCCTAAGCCCCGGGGTCACAATTTCAGAAAAAATCTGACTTTTCGGAATTCACTCAAAAATGGTGCCCAACGGTTGCCAATGCTCCCCTGAAAGGTTTGGCCGTCGAAACAGAAGGCTTTTTATCACAGGACAAGAAATCAGCCCTCGATAACTTAACAGGCAGAAATTTTTTTTTTGAAAAACTCCCTAAGCCCCGGGGTCACAATTTCAGAAAAAAACTGACTTTCGGGAATTCACTCAAAAATGGTGCCCAACGGTTGCAAATGCTCCCCTGAAAGGTTTGGCGGTCGAAACAGAAGGCTTTTTATCACAGGGCAAGAAATCAGACCTCGAGAACTTAGCCGGCAGAAAAATATTTTTTTGAAAAAATCCCTCAGCCCCGGGGTCACAATTTCAGAAAAAATCTGAATTTCGGGAATTCACTCAAAAATGGTGCCCAACGGTTGCCAATGCTCCCCTGAAAGGTTTGGCCGTCGAAACAGAAGGCTTTTTATCACAGGACAAGAAATCAGCCCTCGACAACTTAACCGGCAGAATTTTTTTTTTTGAAAAAATCCCTAAGCCCCGGGGTCACAATTTCAGAAAAAATCTGACTTTCGGGAATTCACTCAAAAATGGTGCCCAACGGTTGCCAATGCTCCCCTGAAAGGTTTGGCGGTCGAAACAGAAGGCTTTTTATCACAGGACAAGAAATCAGCCCTCGATAACTTAACCGGCAGAAATTTTTTTTTTGAAAAAATCCCTAAGCCCCGGGGTCACAATTTCAGAAAAAATCTGACTTTCGGGAATTCACTCAAAAATGGTGCCCAACGGTTGCAAATGCTCCCCTGAAAGGTTTGGCCGTCGAAACAGAAGGCTTTTTATCACAGGACAAGAAATCAGCCCTCGATAACTTAAGCGGCAGAAATTTTTTTTTTGAAAAAATCCCTAAGCCCCGTGGTCACAATTTCATAAAAAATCTGACTTTTGGGAATTCACTCAAAAATGGTGCCCAACGGTTGCAAATGCTCCCCTGAAAGGTTTGGCCGTCGAAACAGAAGGGTTTTTTATCACAGGACAAGAAATCAGCCCTCGACAACTTAACCGGCAGAAATTTTTTTTTTGAAAAACTCCCTAAGCCCCGGGGTCACAATTTCAGAAAAAAACTGACTTTCGGGAATTCACTCAAAAATGGTGCCCAACGGTTGCAAATGCTCCCCTGAAAGGTTTGGCGGTCGAAACAGAAGGCTTTTTATCACAGGGCAAGAAATCAGACCTCGAGAACTTAGCCGGCAGAAAAATATTTTTTTGAAAAAATCCCTCAGCCCCGGGGTCACAATTTCAGAAAAAATCTGAATTTCGGGAATTCACTCAAAAATGGTGCCCAACGGTTGCCAATGCTCCCCTGAAAGGTTTGGCCGTCGAAACAGAAGGCTTTTTATCACAGGACAAGAAATCAGCCCTCGACAACTTAACCGGCAGAATTTTTTTTTTTGAAAAAATCCCTAAGCCCCGGGGTCACAATTTCAGAAAAAATCTGACTTTCGGGAATTCACTCAAAAATGGTGCCCAACGGTTGCCAATGCTCCCCTGAAAGGTTTGGCGGTCGAAACAGAAGGCTTTTTATCACAGGACAAGAAATCAGCCCTCGATAACTTAACCGGCAGAAATTTTTTTTTTGAAAAAATCCCTAAGCCCCGGGGTCACAATTTCAGAAAAAATCTGACTTTCGGGAATTCACTCAAAAATGGTGCCCAACGGTTGCAAATGCTCCCCTGAAAGGTTTGGCCGTCGAAACAGAAGGCTTTTTATCACAGGACAAGAAATCAGCCCTCGATAACTTAAGCGGCAGAAATTTTTTTTTTGAAAAAATCCCTAAGCCCCGTGGTCACAATTTCATAAAAAATCTGACTTTTGGGAATTCACTCAAAAATGGTGCCCAACGGTTGCAAATGCTCCCCTGAAAGGTTTGGCCGTCGAAACAGAAGGGTTTTTTATCACAGGACAAGAAATCAGCCCTCGACAACTTAACCGGCAGAAATTTTTTTTTTGAAAAAATCCCTAAGCCCCGGGGTCACAATTTCATAAAAAATCTGACTTTCGGGAATTCACTCAAAAATGGTGCCCAACGGTTGCAAATGCTCCCCTGAAAGGTTTGGCCGTCGAAACAGAAGGCTTTTTATCACAGGACAAGAAATCAGCCCTCGACAACTTAACCGGCAGAATTTTTTTTTTTGAAAAAATCCCTAAGCCCCGGGGTCACAATTTCAGAAAAAATCTGACTTTCGGGAATTCACTCAAAAATGGTGCCCAACGGTTGCCAATGCTCCCCTCAAAGGTTTGGCGGTCGAAACAGAAGGCTTTTTATCACAGGACAAGAAATCAGCCCTCGATAACTTAACCGGCAGAAATTTTTTTTTTGAAAAAATCCCTAAGCCCCGGGGTCACAATTTCAGAAAAAATCTGACTTTCGGGAATTCACTCAAAAATGGTGCCCAACGGATGCAAATGCTCCCCTGAAAGGTTTGGCCGTCGAAACAGAAGGCTTTTTACCACAGGACAAGAAATCAGCCCTCGACAACTTAACCGGTAGAAATTTTTTTTTTGAAAAAATCCCTAAGCCCCGGGGTCACAATTTCAGAAAAAATCTGACTTTCGGGAATTCACTCAAAAATGGTGCCCAACGGTTGCAAATGCTCCCCTGAAAGGTTTGGCCGTCGAAACAGAAGGGTTTTTTATCACAGGACAAGAAATCAGCCCTCGACAACTTAACCGGCAGAAATTTTTTTTTTGAAAAAATCCCTAAGCCCCGGGGTCACAATTTCATAAAAAATCTGACTTTCGGGAATTCACTCAAAAATGGTGCCCAACGGTTGCAAATGCTCCCCTGAAAGGTTTGGCCGTCGAAACAGAAGGCTTTTTATCACAGGACAAGAAATCAGCCCTCGATAACTTAACCGGCAGAAATTTTTTTTTTGAAAAAATCCCTTAGCCCCGGGCTCACAATTTCAGAAAAAATCTGACTTTTGGGAATTTACTCAAAAATGGTGCCCAACGGTTGCAGATGCTCCCCTGAAAGGTTTGGCGTTCGAAACAGAAGGCTTTTTATCACAGGACAAGAAATCAGCCCTCGACAACTTAACCGGCAGAATTTTTTTTTTTTGAAAAAATCCCTAAGCCCCGGGGTCACAATTTCAGAAAAAATCTGACTTTCGGGAATTCACTCAAAAATGGTGCCCAACGGTTGCCAATGCTCCCCTGAAAGGTTTGGCCGTCGAAACAGAAGGCTTTTTATCACAGGACAGGAAATCAGCCCTCGATAACTTAACCGGCAGAATTTTTTTTTTTGAAAAAATCCCTAAGCCCCGGGGTCACAATTTCAGAAAAAATCTGACTTTCGGGAATTCACTCAAAAATGGTGCCCAACGGTTGCAAATGCTCCCCTGAAAAGTTTGGCCGTCGAAACAGAAGGCTTTTTACCACAGGACAAGAAATCAGCCCTCGACAACTTAACCGGTAGAAATTTTTTTTTTGAAAAAATCCCTAAGCCCCGGGGTCACAATTTCAGAAAAAATCTGACTTTCGGGAATTCACTCAAAAATGGTGCCCAACGGTTGCAAATGCTCCCCTGAAAGGTTTGGCCGTCGAAACAGAAGGCTTTTTATCACAGGACAAGAAATCAGCCCTCGACAACTTAACCGGCAGAAATTTTTTTTTTGAAAAAATCCCTAAGCCCCGGGGTCACAATTTCATAAAAAATCTGACTTTCGGGAATTCACTCAAAAATGGTGCCCAACGGTTGCAAATGCTCCCCTGAAAGGTTTGGCCGTCGAAACAGAAGGCTTTTTATCACAGGACAAGAAATCAGCCCTCGACAACTTAACCGGCAGAAATTTTTTTTTTGAAAAAATCCCTAAGCCCCGGGGTCACAATTTCATAAAAAATCTGACTTTCGGGAATTCACTCAAAAATGGTGCCCAACGGTTGCAAATGCTCCCCTGAAAGGTTTGGCCGTCGAAACAGAAGGCTTTTTATCACAGGACAAGAAATCAGCCCTCGATAACTTAACCGGCAGAAATTTTTTTTTTGAAAAAATCCCTTAGCCCCGGGCTCACAATTTCAGAAAAAATCTGACTTTCGGGAATTCACTCAAAAATGGTGCCCAACGGTTGCCAATGCTCCCCTGAAAGGTTTGGCCGTCGAAACAGAAGGCTTTTTATCACAGGACAGGAAATCAGCCCTCGATAACTTAACCGGCAAAAATTTTTTTTTTGAAAAAATCCCTAAGCCCCGGGGTCACAATTTCAGAAAAAATCTGACTTTCGGGAATTCACTCAAAAATGGTGCCCAACGGTTGCAAATGCTCACCTGAAAGGTTTGGCCGTCGAAACAGAAGGCTTTTTACCACAGGACAAGAAATCAGCCCTCGACAACTTAACCGGTAGAAATTTTTTTTTTGAAAAAATCCCTAAGCCCCGGGGTCACAATTTCAGAAAAAATCTGACTTTCGGGAATTCACTCAAAAATGGTGCCCAACGGTTGCAAATGCTCCCCTGAAAGGTTTGGCCGTCGAAACAGAAGGCTTTTTATCACAGGACAAGAAATCAGCCCTCGACAACTTAACCGGCAGAAATTTTTTTTTTGAAAAAATCCCTAAGCCCCGGGGTCACAATTTCATAAAAAATCTGACTTTCGGGAATTCACTCAAAAATGGTGCCCAACGGTTGCAAATGCTCCCCTGAAAGGATTGGCCGTCGAAACAGAAGGCTTTTTATCACAGGACAAGAAATCAGCCCTCGACAACTTAACCGGCAGAAATTTTTTTTTTGAAAAAATCCCTAAGCCCCGGGGTCACAATTTCATAAAAAATCTGACTTTCGGGAATTCACTCAAAAATGGTGCCCAACGGTTGCAAATGCTCCCCTGAAAGGTTTGGCCGTCGAAACAGAAGGCTTTTTATCACAGGACAAGAAATCAGCCCTCGATAACTTAACCGGCAGAAATTTTTTTTTTGAAAAAATCCCTTAGCCCCGGGCTCACAATTTCAGAAAAAATCTGACTTTCGGGAATTCACTCAAAAATGGTGCCCAATGGTTGCAAATGCTCCCCTGAAAGTTTTGGCGGTCGAAACAGAAGGCTTTTTATCACAGGACAAGAAATCAGCCCTCGACAACTTAACCGGCAGAAAAATATTTTTTTGAAAAAATCCCTAAGCCCCGGGGTCACAATTTCAGAAAAAATCTGACTTTCGGGAATTCACTCAAAAATGGTGCCCAACGGTTGCAAATGCTCCCCTGAAAGGTTTGGCCATCGAAACAGAAGGCTTTTTATCACAGGGCAAGATATCATACCTCGAGAACTTAGCCAGCAGAAAAATATTTTTTTGAAAAAATCCCTAAGCCCCGGGGTCACAATTTCAGAAAAAATCTGACTTCACGGGAATTCACTCAAAAATGGTGCCCAACGGTTGCAAATGCTCCCCTGAAAGGTTTGGCAGTCGAAACAGAAGGCTTTTTATCACAGGACAAGAAATCAGCCCTCGATAACTTAACCGGCAGAAATTTTTTTTTTGAAAAAATCCTTAAGCCCCGGGGTCACAATATCAGAAAAAATCTGACTTTCGGGAATTCACTCAAAAATGGTGCCCAACGGTTGCAGATGCTCCCCTGAAATGTTTGGCGTTCGAAACAGAAGGCTTTTTATCACAGGACAAGAAATCAGCCCTCGACAACTTAACCGGCAGAATTTTTTTTTTTGAAAAAATCCCTAAGCCCCGGGGTCACAATTTCAGAAAAAATCTGACTTTCGGGAATTCACTCAAAAATGGTGCCCAACGGTTGCAAATGCTCCCCTGAAAGGTTTGGCGGTCGAAACAGAAGGCTTTTTACCACAGGGCAAGAAATCAGAGCTCGATAACTTAACCGGCAGAATTTTTTTTTTTTGAAAAAATCCCCAAGCCCCGGGGTCACAATTTCAGAAAAAATCTGACTTTCGGGAATTCACTCAAAAATGGTGCCCAACGGTTGCAAATGCTCCCCTGAAAGGTTTGGCCGTCGAAACAGAAGGCTTTTTATCACAGGACAAGAAATCAGCCCTCGATAGCTTAACCGGCAGAAATTTTTTTTTTGAAAAAATCCCTAAGCCCCGGGGTCACAATTTCAGAAAAAATCTGACTTTCGGGAATTCACTCAAAAATGGTGCCCAACGGTTGCCAATGCTCCCCTGAAAGGTTTGGCGGTCGAAACAGAAGGCTTTTTATCACAGGACAAGAAATCAGAGCTCGAGAACTTAACCGGCAGAAAAATATTTTTTTGAAAAAATCCCTAAGCCCCGGGGTCACAATTTCAGAAAAGATCTGACTTTCGGGAATTCACTCAAAAATGGTGCCCAACGGTTGCAAATGCTCCCCTGAAAGGATTGGCCGTCGAAACAGAAGGCTTTTTATCACAGGACAAGAAATCAGCCCTCGACAACTTAACCGGCAGAAATTTTTTTTTTGAAAAAATCCCTAAGCCCCGGGGTCACAATTTCAGAAAAAATCTGACTTTCGGGAATTCACTCAAAAATGGTGCCCAACGGTTGCCAATGCTCCCCTGAAAGGTTTGGCGGTCGAAACAGAAGGCTTTTTATCACAGGACAAGAAATCAGCCCTCACCAACTTAACCGGTAGAAATTTTTTTTTTGAAAAAATCCCTAAGCCCCGGGGTCACAATTTCAGAAAAAATCTGACTTTCGGGAATTCACTCAAAAATGGTGCCCAACGGTTGCAAATGCTCCCCTGAAAGGTTTGGCCGTCGAAACAGAAGGCTTTTTATCACAGGACAAGAAATCAGCCCTCGACAACTTAACCGGCAGAAATTTTTTTTTTGAAAAACTCCCTAAGCCCCGGGGTCACAATTTCAGAAAAAATCTGACTTTCGGGAATTCACTCAAAAATGGTGCCCAACGGTTGCAGATGCTCCCCTGAAAGGTTTGGCGGTCGAAACAGAAGGCTTTTTATCACAGGACAAGAAATCAGAGCTCGAGAACTTAACCGGCAGAAAAATATTTTTTTGAAAAAATCCCTAAGCCCCGGGGTCACAATTTCAGAAAAAAACTGACTTCACGGGAATTCACTCAAAAATGTTGCCCAACGGTTGCAAATGCTCCCCTGAAAGGTTTGGCCGTCGAAACAGAAGGCTTTTTATCACAGGACAATAAATCAGCCCTCGACAACTTAACCGGCAGATTTTTTTTTTTTGAAAAAATCCCTAAGCCCCGGGGTCACAATTTCAGAAAAAATCTGACTTTCGGGAATTCACTCAAAAATGGTGCCCAGCGGTTGCAAATGCTCCCCTGAAAGGATTGGCCGTCGAAACAGAAGGCTTTTTATCACAGGACAAGAAATCAGCCCTCGACAACTTAACCGGCAGAAATTTTTTTTTTGAAAAAATCCCTAAGCCCCGGGGTCACAATTTCAGAAAAAATCTGACTTTCGGGAATTCACTCAAAAATGGTGCCCAACGGTTGCCAATGCTCCCCTGAAAGGTTTGGCCGTCGAAACAGAAGGCTTTTTACCACAGGACAAGAAATCAGCCCTCGACAACTTAACCGGTAGAAATTTTTTTTTTGAAAAAATCCCTAAGCCCCGGGGTCACAATTTCAGAAAAAATCTGACTTTCGGGAATTCACTCAAAAATGGTGCCCAACGGTTGCAAATGCTCCCCTGAAAGGTTTGGCCGTCGAAACAGAAGGCTTTTTATCACAGGACAAGAAATCAGCCCTCGACAACTTAACCGGCAGAAATTTTTTTTTTGAAAAAATCCCTAAGCCCCGGGGTCACAATTTCATAAAAAATCTGACTTTCGGGAATTCACTCAAAAATGGTGCCCAACGGTTGCAAATGCTCCCCTGAAAGGTTTGGCCGTCGAAACAGAAGGCTTTTTATCACAGGACAAGAAATCAGCCCTCGACAACTTAACCGGCAGAAATTTTTTTTTTGAAAAAATCCCTAAGCCCCGGGGTCACAATTTCATAAAAAATCTGACTTTCGGGAATTCACTCAAAAATGGTGCCCAACGGTTGCAAATGCTCCCCTGAAAGGTTTGGCCGTCGAAACAGAAGGCTTTTTATCACAGGACAAGAAATCAGCCCTCGATAACTTAACCGGCAGAAATTTTTTTTTTGAAAAAATCCCTTAGCCCCGGGCTCACAATTTCAGAAAAAATCTGACTTTCGGGAATTCACTCAAAAATGGTGCCCAATGGTTGCAAATGCTCCCCTGAAAGTTTTGGCGGTCGAAACAGAAGGCTTTTTATCACAGGACAAGAAATCAGCCCTCGACAACTTAACCGGCAGAAAAATATTTTTTTGAAAAAATCCCTAAGCCCCGGGGTCACAATTTCAGAAAAAATCTGACTTTCGGGAATTCACTCAAAAATGGTGCCCAACGGTTGCAAATGCTCCCCTGAAAGGTTTGGCCATCGAAACAGAAGGCTTTTTATCACAGGGCAAGATATCATACCTCGAGAACTTAGCCAGCAGAAAAATATTTTTTTGAAAAAATCCCTAAGCCCCGGGGTCACAATTTCAGAAAAAATCTGACTTCACGGGAATTCACTCATTCATTCAAAACCTTTATTGCATTAGCAAACTGCCATAGCAAAATAAGACAATACAAAAAAGAAAAAAGACAAACTAGAGACAAGCAACCCAGCAAAATTCAGGTGTTTTGGCTGGCGTAGTGACATTTAAGTTACCCGAAGACAATAATGCAAAGATATAATAGCCAGCGCCCAAAAACTAGTATGCGGGTATATATAAAGCACAAAAAGGCCCCAGAACAGACTCAGCATATTGAGTTAAAAATAATAAAAAGATTAAAACAGGTCCAGGTCTAGGGCACGCTACCCTGTCAGAGTAGCCCTGAGTTTCAGAGCCTGCACTATGAATATTGCCACCCCACGTGAGATTTGGGGATTTGCGTCCACAAGAAGCGATTTCAAACAATCTTCCTTAGATGTAATGGTGGACGGGATCAAAAGGAGGAGCTTAGATCTTATTGGCTCATAAATAGGGCAGTAGAAAAAGAAATGTATGAAGTCCTCTACTTCATTCATTGTGCATGGACATAGACGCTGGGTAATAGGGGTCTTAGAATAAATCCCCTGCAGGAAGGCCGTGGGTATAGAATGGAAGCGGGCCATAGTAAACGCTCTTCTCAAGTTGGGCTCCGTCAGGTCTATCAAGTAGTTGGCAAGTGATCTTACCACTTTCACTTTAGGGAGCCACATGGAGAGGCGAGCTGAGGTGGACTGTGCCCGGTCCATGGCCTCGTCTCTTGTAAGAATCCAGGCCCGGATTTTATGTTTGTCCCAAGAGGACAGCGAGTCAAGATTTGGGAGAGAGTAGCGTGCAGTAATAGTCACCATGGCCTTGGACCATTTATTACTTTGAGAACACGTTAAAAAGGCTTGCCTGGCTAGTAGGGGACCTGGGGCATTGATTAATTTACAATAAAAGCTAATAATTCTAATGTGGGCTCTCGCAACAATGGAGGGGAGGCCCAGTTCTGTTCTTAACTGTGCTGCAACCGAGCCCTTGGGGAGACCCAGTATCTTCCGTGCAAAAGAGTTTTGTAGAATCTCCAGCCGTTGTAGTGTTTTTAAATTCCACCCCCAGATTTCAACCCCATACAATAACATCGGGAGGACTTTGCTGATAAATGCTTTTCTGATTGGTGGAACCAGCTGGCCGCCTTTTGCATAGTAGAATTTCTCCAAGGCTTTGATGGTTCTGCGGGCAGCCAGGATGGTTGTATTTAGGTGAGCTGACCAGCTAAGCCCATGCTGAAAAATGATACCCAAATACTTGAATGCTGAACAATGTTCAATAGAATGGCCCTCAAAATTCCAGAGTGACTTCCGAGTTTTCATGCCAAAAGTAAGAATTTTGGTTTTGGCGAAATTAATTTTAAGGGAGTTGGTATCACAATATGTCATGAGCCCTCTGAGCATGTTGTTTAAGCCCAGCTTGGTTAATGACAGTATCACCATGTCGTCCGCATAGAGTAATATGGGGATCTTGAGCTGTTGTAAGGAGGGGGCAGATTGATTTAGGGCCTTCGTAGTTGTGACGATGTCATTGATATAGAAATTGAATAGAAAAGGGGCCAAGAGGCAACCCTGTTTGACCCCTTTATTCAGAGGGAAAGAATCAGAAAGAGCTCCCAGAGGGCCGAATTTTACTCTGGCCGATATGTCATTATGAATTTCCATAAGAAGGAGGAGGAGTCTCTTATCTATGCTGGTATGACTAAGCTTCTGCCATAGCCTATCTCTGGGAATGGAGTCAAAGGCGGAGGTCAAGTCCACAAAAGCCGCGTGTAGTTTGCAGTTGAACCTGTTTAGGTATTTATCAATCAGGGTAAGTAGAACAAGACATTGGCCAGATGTGCTGTGACCTTTGCGGAAGCCAGCCTGTTCCGGATGGAATAGCTTTGTTTCTTCTGCCCACTCAATTAATTTCTCTAGCAAGAATCTAGAGTAAACCTTGTATGATATGTCCAACAGGCTGATAGGTCGGTAGTTGCGCGGATCTTGTGGGTCCCCCTTTTTATGTATTGGGATAACTATGCTCTGTTTCCAGTTAGGTGGAATCTTAAGAGTAGCATTAATGGTGGTAAAGAGAGATGCTAAGATAGGGGCCCACCACGACTGGTTCGATAAGAATACCTCAGGTGGTATCATATCCTCCCCCGGGGATTTATCCCCTGATAGCATGCTAATTAGTTGAGTACATCTCTCTGGGGAGACTGGCTCCCAGGTGGGCAAGGCAGATGCTGGAAGGGTGGTGACTACATTTACGTCAGAATCTGAGGTGGAATACAGCTGAGCAAAGTGAGAGTGCCAGCTGGCTGCTGTGATGTTATTAACAATGAATGAGGGGGGTCTTAGACCTGCATTAATTAAATTCCAAAATTTCTTGTCGTCACGGGTTTTAATGGCCACTGACAGAGCCGACCAGCGTTCTTTCGCAAAGAGCAATTTCTTATGTTGGAGCAGCTTCTTATAGTATGATCGAAATTGGGCTAACTCCCTGATTTTGCTCTGAGTGCTGTCTGCTTTCATGTCTGACTGGAGAAATCTAAGCCTACTTCTGCACTGTTTGCATTCTTGGTCGAACCAGGTTTGATTCTTCCAGGATAGAATCGCACGGGAAGGTTTCGTAAGCGAAGGGAGCAAGTAGACTAGAATTTGCTGGAAAATTGAGAAATGATTCACATTCGTTGTTAACAGCTGAGCTTTCAGGGCTAGGATCTCAGGGGAATTTAGGAGGACTTTTATGTCTTGCTCCAGGTAGATGTCCCACTTCTTGCGTCCGGGGGCCAGGGTCGATGAATCCTGGGGGTGTGGTGAGCTGGGAGGCCCCAGCTGTGTGTGGTGAAAGGAGATGGCAATTGGAAGGTGGTCACTTTCGGTTCTATTGAACACATTGAAACAGTATGCCTCATCATTAAATGCTGAGGAGGACCAGATGTAATCTATAACACTTGCCCCTCTAGATCCTAGAAAAGTATAGTATCCCCCGGACCAGTCTTTGGGTGTGCCGTGCAAGCTGTGCAGCCCGCAGTTTATAGTGAACTCCAGCAGTATGATGCCAGCCCTATTAATGGTCTTGTCCTGTGAATTCCACGTAGGAAACCACTCCTCTTCTATGAATAATTGCGACTTATCGGTGAATAAGCTTATATCTGCTCCGATTCTGGCATTGAAGTCCCCCATTATAAGGATCTCTGACTTTGGAAATTCAGCCCCAGATTTATCTAGAATAAATCTTAGATCCTCCCAAAGCTGATTTGAGTGAGAGGAGGAGTAGGTAGATGGATTGTACAAGTTTACACATATGAATTCCCCAAGCGAGCTGTTAGTGATGTGCAAAGTTTGAATGTAATTACTCTCTAACCAAAAGATAGGAGAGATATTAAGCTGAAGCTCCTGCGAAACAAATGTTACCAGGCCTCCACTAGGGCGCCCATACAAGTGTGTTTTGGTCGCAGGAATCACAAAGGCGTCATAGCCCGGTAGGGATGGGGGGGGTGAAGATTCTAAGCACCAGGTCTCTTGTATACCCATAATCTGGAATTTCGCTAAAAACTCTTTCATATCCCCGTCATCCTGTTTGGACGTCCATCCTGCCACATTCCAGGATAGCACATTAAAGCAATTTGAGGAGGGACTATGTGCTAGTCAATTGCTCTGGTTGCTGGTAGGAAGGACATTGCCAGGGGTCTGAGACAGCTCCAGGCGAGGTACTACCGAAGGTATCGAAGGGGTGGTGAGTTGATTGATGTGACCAGCAGGGTCTTCAGTAAAACCTAAGTTGTCTCTTTGCACAGTGGGTTCCTTAACGTTTATATATTGGCTTGAAAAGGTTGCGGATAAATGAGGTTCTACCAAAAGAGGTTGACTGGCAAAGGACGAGGATATAGAGTCATTTGACTGGACCGCACTGAATGAAGACTCCAGGTCAGGCATAGAAGAATAGGACATTGACAGATTACCAGGATGAGGTGTGTTTGGCGCGTTACTCTTTAAGGCGGAGGACGAGGTAGTTGATTGCAGATCTATTAGTAGAGGTGAAGGGGGTCTGCGTTGCGACGGTGTATGAGGAGCTTCCGCCAGGCAGACTGCCAAATCATCCGTTATTGGAGTCCCAGTATTTGGCAGGGGTTTCTGGGGTGTTAGCCCCTTCATAACTGGTTTCCTTTGATTTAATAGGTTGCTATGTCCAGAATTTGAGGAGATTTTCTCTTGAAGTACATGTGTAAGATGCTGCTTGAGTGTATCAAGCCTGTTTATAACTTCCTGCTGTTCTACTAATGGCAACTCGCCATAGGATGAAATAAGGTCCCTCTCCTCTGAGATATCCAGATGGCTGGGCCCGCTTTGGTCATGCTTCTTTGTTGCTGGAGTAGATAAACCAGGAAGCTTGGGCTGAGAGGGAGGGTGAGGTTCCCGGGTGGACAACTTGAGTTTCAAGACTGAG
The DNA here is from genome assembly GCF_965153285.1 of Podarcis tiliguerta. Classification (NCBI taxonomy): domain Eukaryota; kingdom Metazoa; phylum Chordata; class Lepidosauria; order Squamata; family Lacertidae; genus Podarcis; species Podarcis tiliguerta. The sequence goes on along the minus strand of NW_028148684.1, from coordinate 48,469 downwards.
TCGCGCCTGTCTGGCGGGCAGCTACCTTTTTGTACGGTGCTGCGGAAGAGAGGTTTAATCCTGGTGTCATTAAAGACTCTTGTTGGGAAGATGCCCCAGGTGGCCAGAAACGCTTTACGCCTAACCAGTATGGAGGGAATTTTTGGAGACTGGAAGGAGAGCAATACTTTTTGGAGCCGATGGTGGTAGTTTAAAAGTTTCACTGTACTGAGGTCTATTAGCGGAGGCCAAATCTGAAGGAGTTGCCTCAGATGATCTTTGACATCTCTCGAATTATTCCACCTTGGGGACCTGGGGTCCCTACTGTGTATAGTTAAACATATTTTGTTTGGTTGTAAAATCAGAGATTGAGAGTCCAATTGAGTTTTTAGGAGGTGACCACCAGTACCACTTTCATGTCTAATAAGGGAGGTATACCTCTGTCCCTTTAAATCCCTCGGAGGCAGAGAGTGGTTGAGCTGGAGCTCTAGCAAATGGGCCTCAAGCTTTTGGTGGAGATTATCCACCTGCATGGAGATCCCATTTATGCTCTTAAAGATGCAGCGCAGGGTCCTGGTTATTAATTGGAAATGATCGAGTCCCATGCCATCGCCGAGGGCCAACTCGGGCTCCCCCTTCGAGGTGGCTCTCACCTCTTTGTCATTATCGTTGGCATTATTCGTTGTCTTCGAGTTCACCCCCTCCACTTCTATATCGGCTGCGAGGTCAATTAAAGGACTAAAACGATTGTGAGTTTCAACCATGTAGCTAACTTCCTCATTATTTCTATTACAGTTAAGAAAAAAAGTATCAATCTTGGACTGTTTGGGCCTCGGGGGAGGCATTGCCTCATCCAGGTCCCTTGGCCGCTTGCCATGGCCCATAGTGGAGATTAGAAGCAATATCCACAATAATTGGAAGTATCCTAATACACCTTAGAGAGTATTGTAGGAAGCAGGGGAGTGGAGAGCGAAGAAGAAAGAAAAGTAAAGTTCGTTGCTTACTCACAATTCTCAGTCATTTCGGTTCAATGTCTTAAAGGTCAGACTTAGCAAGAGTTATTTTTGTGAGTATGCTTCTCTCCATTTACCTCTACTATATATTCTATCATGGGCTATAGTCATGACAATCTCCAAGATCAGGGGTAGCTGCGTCAAGCAGCAAATGGGTCACATGCCCACGTCTGCAGCTTACAGTGGTACGACAATAACTCCTAATGGGTTTTGAGCAGAAGGCTTTTTATCAAAGGACAAGAAATCAGACCTTGACAACTTAAGCGGCAGAAAAATATTTTTTTGAAAAAATCCCTAAGCCCCGGGGTCACAATTTCAGAAAAAATCTGACTTTCGGCACAATTTCAGAAAAAATCTGACTTTTGGGAATTCACTCAAAAATGGTGCCCAACGGTTGCAAATGCTCCCCTGAAAGGTTTGGCAGTCGAAACAGAAGGCTTTTTATCACAGGGCAAGAAATCAGACCTTGAGAACATAGCCAGCAGAAAAATATTTTTTTGAAAAAATCCCTAAGCCCCGGGGTCACAATTTCAGAAAAAATCTGACTTTCGGGAATTCACTCAAAAATGGTGCCCAACGGTTGCCAATGCTCCCCTGAAAGGTTTGGCGGTCGAAACAGAAGGCTTTTTATCACAGGACAAGAAATCAGCCCTCGATAACTTAACCGGCAGAATTTTTTTTTTTGAAAAAATCCCTAAGCCCCGGGGTCACAATTTCAGAAAAAATCTGACTTTCGGGAATTCACTCAAAAATGGTGCCCAACGGTTGCAAATGCTCCCCTGAAAGGTTTGGCGGTCGAAACAGAAGGCTTTTTACCACAGGGCAAGAAATCAGAGCTCGATAACTTAACCGGCAGAATTTTTTTTTTTTGAAAAAATCCCCAAGCCCCGGGGTCACAATTTCAGAAAAAATCTGACTTTCGGGAATTCACTCAAAAATGGTGCCCAACGGTTGCAAATGCTCCCCTGAAAGGTTTGGCCGTCGAAACAGAAGGCTTTTTATCACAGGACAAGAAATCAGCCCTCGATAGCTTAACCGGCAGAAATTTTTTTTTTGAAAAAATCCCTAAGCCCCGGGGTCACAATTTCAGAAAAAATCTGACTTTCGGGAATTCACTCAAAAATGGTGCCCAACGGTTGCCAATGCTCCCTGAAAGGTTTGGCGGTCGAAGCAGAAGGCTTTTTATCACAGGACAAGAAATCAGAGCTCGAGAACTTAACCGGCAGAAAAATATTTTTTTGAAAAAATCCCTAAGCCCCGGGGTCACAATTTCAGAAAAGATCTGACTTTCGGGAATTCACTCAAAAATGGTGCCCAACGGTTGCAAATGCTCCCCTGAAAGGATTGGCCGTCGAAACAGAAGGCTTTTTATCACAGGACAAGAAATCAGCCCTCGACAACTTAACCGGCAGAAATTTTTTTTTTGAAAAAATCCCTAAGCCCCGGGGTCACAATTTCAGAAAAAATCTGACTTTCGGGAATTCACTCAAAAATGGTGCCCAACGGTTGCCAATGCTCCCCTGAAAGGTTTGGCGGTCGAAACAGAAGGCTTTTTATCACAGGACAAGAAATCAGCCCTCACCAACTTAACCGGTAGAAATTTTTTTTTTGAAAAAATCCCTAAGCCCCGGGGTCACAATTTCAGAAAAAATCTGACTTTCGGGAATTCACTCAAAAATGGTGCCCAACGGTTGCAAATGCTCCCCAGAAAGGTTTGGCCGTCGAAACAGAAGGCTTTTTATCACAGGACAAGAAATCAGCCCTCGACAACTTAACCGGCAGAAATTTTTTTTTTGAAAAACTCCCTAAGCCCCGGGGTCACAATTTCAGAAAAAATCTGACTTTCGGGAATTCACTCAAAAATGGTGCCCAACGGTTGCAGATGCTCCCCTGAAAGGTTTGGCGGTCGAAACAGAAGGCTTTTTATCACAGGACAAGAAATCAGAGCTCGAGAACTTAACCGGCAGAAAAATATTTTTTTGAAAAAATCCCTAAGCCCCGGGGTCACAATTTCAGAAAAAAACTGACTTCACGGGAATTCACTCAAAAATGTTGCCCAACGGTTGCAAATGCTCCCCTGAAAGGTTTGGCCGTCGAAACAGAAGGCTTTTTATCACAGGACAATAAATCAGCCCTCGACAACTTAACCGGCAGATTTTTTTTTTTTGAAAAAATCCCTAAGCCCCGGGGTCACAATTTCAGAAAAAATCTGACTTTCGGGAATTCACTCAAAAATGGTGCCCAGCGGTTGCAAATGCTCCCCTGAAAGGATTGGCCGTCGAAACAGAAGGCTTTTTATCACAGGACAAGAAATCAGCCCTCGACAACTTAACCGGCAGAAATTTTTTTTTTGAAAAAATCCCTAAGCCCCGGGGTCACAATTTCAGAAAAAATCTGACTTTCGGGAATTCACTCAAAAATGGTGCCCAACGGTTGCCAATGCTCCCCTGAAAGGTTTGGCGGTCGAAACAGAAGGCTTTTTATCACAGGACAAGAAATCAGCCCTCACCAACTTAACCGGTAGAAATTTTTTTTTTGAAAAAATCCCTAAGCCCCGGGGTCACAATTTCAGAAAAAATCTGACTTTCGGGAATTCACTCAAAAATGGTGCCCAACGGTTGCAAATGCTCCCCAGAAAGGTTTGGCCGTCGAAACAGAAGGCTTTTTATCACAGGACAAGAAATCAGCCCTCGACAACTTAACCGGCAGAAATTTTTTTTTTGAAAAACTCCCTAAGCCCCGGGGTCACAATTTCAGAAAAAATCTGACTTTCGGGAATTCACTCAAAAATGGTGCCCAACGGTTGCAGATGCTCCCCTGAAAGGTTTGGCGGTCGAAACAGAAGGCTTTTTATCACAGGACAAGAAATCAGAGCTCGAGAACTTAACCGGCAGAAAAATATTTTTTTGAAAAAATCCCTAAGCCCCGGGGTCACAATTTCAGAAAAAAACTGACTTCACGGGAATTCACTCAAAAATGTTGCCCAACGGTTGCAAATGCTCCCCTGAAAGGTTTGGCCGTCGAAACAGAAGGCTTTTTATCACAGGACAATAAATCAGCCCTCGACAACTTAACCGGCAGATTTTTTTTTTTTGAAAAAATCCCTAAGCCCCGGGGTCACAATTTCAGAAAAAATCTGACTTTCGGGAATTCACTCAAAAATGGTGCCCAGCGGTTGCAAATGCTCCCCTGTAAGGTTTGGCCGTCGAAACAGAAGGCTTTTTATCACAGGACAAGAAATCAGAGCTCGAGAACTTAACCGGCAGAAAAATATTTTTTTGAAAAAATCCCTAAGCCCCGGGGTCACAATTTCAGAAAAAAACTGACTTCACGGGAATTCACTCAAAAATGTTGCCCAACGGTTGCAAATGCTCCCCTGAAAGGTTTGGCCGTCGAAACAGAAGGCTTTTTATCACAGGACAATAAATCAGCCCTCGACAACTTATCCGGCAGATTTTTTTTTTTTGAAAAAATCCCTAAGCCCCGGGGTCACAATTTCAGAAAAAATCTGACTTTCGGGAATTCACTCAAAAATGGTGCCCAACGGTTGCAAATGCTCCCCTGAAAGGTTTGGCCGTCGAAACAGAAGGCTTTTTATCACAGGACAAGAAATCAGCCCTCGACAACTTAACCGGCAGAATTTTTTTTTTTGAAAAAATCCCTAAGCCCCGGGGTCACAATTTCAGAAAAAATCTGACTTTCGGGAATTCACTCAAAAATGGTGCCCAACGGTTGCCAATGCTCCCCTGAAAGGTTTGGCCGTCGAAACAGAAGGCTTTTTATCACAGGACAAGAAATCAGCCCTCGACAACTTAACCGGCAGAATTTTTTTTTTCCAAAAAATCCCTAAGCCCCGGGGTCACAATTTCAGAAAAAATCTGACTTTCGGGAATTCACTCAAAAATGGTGCCCAACGGTTGCAAATGCTCCCCTGAAAGGTTTGGCCGTCGAAACAGAAGGCTTTTTATCACAGGACAAGAAATCAGCCCTCGATAGCTTAACCGGCAGAAATTTTTTTTTTGAAAAAATCCCTAAGCCCCGGGGTCACAATTTCAGAAAAAATCTGACTTTCGGGAATTCACTCAAAAATGGTGCCCAACGGTTGCCAATGCTCCCCTGAAAGGTTTGGCCGTCGAAACAGAAGGCTTTTTATCACAGGACAAGAAATCAGCCCTCGACAACTTAACCGGCAGAAATTTTTCTTTTTGAAAAAATCCCTAAGCCCCGGGGTCACAATTTCAGAAAAAATCTGACTTTCGGGAATTCACTCAAAAATGGTGCCCAACGGTTGCAAATGCTCCCCTGAAAGGTTTGGCGGTCGAAACAGAAGGCTTTTTATCACAGGACAAGAAATCAGCCCTCGATAACTTAACCGGCAGAATTTTTTTTTTTGAAAAAATCCCTAAGCCCCGGGGTCACAATTTCAGAAAAAATCTGACTTTCGGGAATTCACTCAAAAATGGTGCCCAACGGTTGCAAATGCTCCCCTGAAAGGTTTGGCCGTCGAAACAGAAGGCTTTTTATCACAGGACAAGAAATCAGAGCTCGAGAACTTAACCGGAAGAATTATTTTTTTTGAAAAAATCCCTAAGCCCCGGGGTCACAATTTCAGAAAAAATCTGACTTTCGGGAATTCACTCAAAAATGGTGCCCAACGGTTGCAAATGCTCCCCTGAAAGGTTTGGCCGTCGAAACAGAAGGCTTTTTATCACAGGACAAGAAATCAGAGCTCGAGAACTTAACCGGAAGAATTATTTTTTTTGAAAAAATCCCTAAGCCCCGGGGTCACAATTTCATAAAAAATCTGACTTTCGGGAATTCACTCAAAAATGGTGCCCATCGGTTGCAAATGCTCCCCTGAAAGGTTTGGCCGTCGAAACAGAAGGCTTTTTATCACAGGACAAGAAATCAGAGCTCGAGAACTTAACCGGCAGAAAAATATTTTTTTGAAAAAATCCCTAAGCCCCGGGGTCACAATTTCAGAAAAAATCTGACTTTCGGGAATTCACTCAAAAATGGTGCCCAACGGTTGCAAATGCTCCCCTGAAAGGTTTGGCCGTCGAAACAGAAGGCTTTTTATCACAGGACAAGAAATCAGCCCTCGATAGCTTAACCGGCAGAAATTTTTTTTTTGAAAAAATCCCTAAGCCCCGGGGTCACAATTTCAGAAAAAATCTGACTTTCGGGAATTCACTCAAAAATGGTGCCCAACGGTTGCCAATGCTCCCCTGAAAGGTTTGGCCGTCGAAACAGAAGGCTTTTTATCACAGGACAAGAAATCAGCCCTCGACAACTTAACCGGCAGAAATTTTTCTTTTTGAAAAAATCCCTAAGCCCCGGGGTCACAATTTCAGAAAAAATCTGACTTTCGGGAATTCACTCAAAAATGGTGCCCAACGGTTGCAAATGCTCCCCTGAAAGGTTTGGCCGTCGAAACAGAAGGCTTTTTATCACAGGACAAGAAATCAGCCCTCGAGAACTTAACCGGCAGAATTATTTTTTTTGAAAAAATCCCTAAGCCCCGGGGTCACAATTTCATAAAAAATCTGACTTTCGGGAATTCACTCAAAAATGGTGCCCAACGGTTGCAAATGCTCCCCTGAAAGGTTTGGCCGTCGAAACAGAAGGCTTTTTATCACAGGACAAGAAATTAGAGCTCGAGAACTTAACCGGCAGAAAAATATTTTTTTGAAAAAATCCCTAAGCCCCGGGGTCACAATTTCAGAAAAAATCTGACTTTCGGGAATTCACTCAAAAATGGTGCTCAACGGTTGCAGATGCTCCCCTGAAAGGTTTGGCGGTCGAAACAGAAGGCTTTTTATCACAGGACAAGAAATCAGAGCTCGAGAACTTAACCGGCAGAAAAATATTTTTTTGAAAAAATCCCTAAGCCCCGGGGTCACAATTTCAGAAAAAAACTGACTTCACGGGAAGTCACTCAAAAATGTTGCCCAACGGTTGCAAATGCTCCCCTGAAAGGTTTGGCCGTCGAAACAGAAGGCTTTTTATCACAGGACAATAAATCAGCCCTCGACAACTTAAGCGGCAGATTTTTTTTTTTTGAAAAAATCCCTAAGCCCCGGGGTCAGAATTTCAGAAAAAATCTGACTTTCGGGAATTCACTCAAAAATGGTGCCCAACGGTTGCAAATGCTCCCCTGAAAGGTTTGGCCGTCGAAACAGAAGGCTTTTTATCACAGGACAAGAAATCAGCCCTCGACAACTTAACCGGCAGAATTTTTTTTTTTGAAAAAATCCCTAAGCCCCGAGGTCACAATTTCAGAAAAAATCTGACTTTCGGGAATTCACTCAAAAATGGTGCCCAACGGTTGCAAATGCTCCCCTGAAAGGTTTGGCCGTCGAAACAGAAGGCTTTTTATCACAGGACAAGAAATCAGCCCTCGATAGCTTAACCGGCAGAAATTTTTTTTTTGAAAAAATCCCTAAGCCCCGGGGTCACAATTTCAGAAAAAATCTGACTTTCGGGAATTCACTCAAAAATGGTGCCCAACGGTTGCCAATGCTCCCCTGAAAGGTTTGGCCGTCGAAACAGAAGGCTTTTTATCACAGGAGAAGAAATCAGCCCTCGACAACTTAACCGGCAGAAATTTTTTTTTTGAAAAAATCCCTAAGCCCCGGGGTCACAATTTCAGAAAAAATCTGACTTTCAGGAATTCACTCAAAAATGGTGCCCAACTGTTGCAAATGCTCCCCTGAAAGGTTTGGCCGTCGAAACAGAAGGCTTTTTATCACAGGACAAGAAATCAGCCCTCGACAACTTAACCGGCAGAAGTTTTTTTTTGAAAAAAATCCCTAAGCCCCGGGGTCACAATTTCAGAAAAAATCTGACTTTCGGGAATTCACTCAAAAATGGTGCCCAACGGTTGCAAATGCTCCCCTGAAAGGTTTGGCCGTCGAAACAGAAGGCTTTTTATCACAGGACAAGAAATCAGCCCTCGACAACTTAACCGGCAGAAATTTTTTTTTTGAAAAAATCCCTAAGCCCCGGGGTCACAATTTCAGAAAAAATCTGACTTTCGGGAATTCACTCAAAAATGGTGCCCAACGGTTGCAAATGCTCCCCTGAAAGGTTTGGCCGTCGAAACAGAAGGCTTTTTATCACAGGACAAGAAATCAGAGCTCCAGAACTTAACCGGCAGAAAAATATTTTTTTGAAAAAATCCCTAAGCCCCGGGGTCACAATTTCAGAAAAAATCTGACTTTCGGGAATTCACTCAAAAATGGTGCCCAACGGTTGCAAATGCTCCCCTGAAAGGTTTGGCAGTCGAAACAGAAGGCTTTTTATCACAGGACAAGAAATCAGCCCTCGACAACTTAACCGGCAGAATTTTTTTTTTTGAAAAAATCCCTAAGCCCCGGGGTCACAATTTCAGAAAAAATCTGACTTTCGGGAATTCACTCAAAAATGGTGCCCAACGGTTGCAAATGCTCCCCTGAAAGGTTTGGCCGTCGAAACAGAAGGCTTTTTATCACAGGACAAGAAATCAGCCCTCGACAACTGAACAGGCAGAAATTTTTTTTTTGAAAAAATCCCTAAGCCCCGGGGTCACAATTTCAGAAAAAATCTGACATTCGGGAATTCACTCAAAAATGGTGCCCAACCGTTGCAAATGCTCCCCTGAAAGGTTTGGCGGTCTAAACAGATGTCTTTTTACCTCAGGGCAAGAAATCAGCCCTCGACAACTTAACCGGTAGAAATTTTTTTTTTGAAAAAATCCCTAAGCCCCGGGGTCACAATTTCAGAAAAAATCTGACTTTCGGGAATTCACTCAAAAATGGTGCCCAACGGTTGCAAATGCTCCCCTGAAAGGTTTGGCCGTCGAAACAGAAGGCTTTTTATCACAGGACAAGAAATCAGCCCTCGACAACTTAACCGGCAGAAATTTTTTTTTTGAAAAAAACCCTAAGCCCCGGGGTCACAATTTCAGAAAAAATCTGACTTTCGGGAATTCACTCAAAAATGGTGCCCAACGGTTGCAAATGCTCCCCTGAAAGGTTTGGTGGTCAAAACAGAAGGCTTTTTATCACAGGACAAGAAATCAGAGCTCGAGAACTTAACCGGCAGAAATTTTTTTTTTAAAAAAATCCCTAAGCCCCGGGGTCACAATTTCAGAAAAAATCTGACTTTCGGGAATTCACTCAAAAATGGTGCCCAACGGTTGCAAATGCTCCCCTGAAAGGTTTGGCCGTCGAAACAGAAGGCTTTTTATCACAGGAGAAGAAATCAGCCCTCGACAACTTAACCGGCAGAAATTTTTTTTTTGAAAAAATCCCTAAGCCCCGGGGTCACAATTTCAGAAAAAATCTGACTTTCAGGAATTCACTCAAAAATGGTGCCCAACTGTTGCAAATGCTCCCCTGAAAGGTTTGGCCGTCGAAACAGAAGGCTTTTTATCACAGTACAAGAAATCAGCCCTCGACAACTTAACCGGCAGAATTTTTTTTTTTGAAAAAATCCCTAAGCCCCAGGGTCACAATTTCAGAAAAAATCTGACTTTCGGGAATTCACTCAAAAATGGTGCCCAACGGTTGCAAATGCTCCCCTGAAAGGTTTGGCCGTCGAAACAGAAGGCTTTTTATCACAGGACAAGAAATCAGCCCTCAACAACTTAACCGGCAGAAGTTTTTTTTTGAAAAAAATCCCTAAGCCCCGGGGTCACAATTTCAGAAAAAATCTGACTTTCGGGAATTCACTCAAAAATGGTGCCCAACGGTTGCAAATGCTCCCCTGAAAGGTTTGGCCGTCGAAACAGAAGGCTTTTTATCACAGGACAAGAAATCAGCCCTCGACAACTTAACCGGCAGAAATTTTTTTTTTGAAAAAATCCCTAAGCCCCGGGGTCACAATTTCAGAAAAAATCTGACTTTCGGGAATTCACTCAAAAATGGTGCCCAACGGTTGCAAATGCTCCCCTGAAAGGTTTGGCCGTCGAAACAGAAGGCTTTTTATCACAGGACAAGAAATCAGAGCTCCAGAACTTAACCGGCAGAAAAATATTTTTTTGAAAAAATCCCTAAGCCCCGGGGTCACAATTTCAGAAAAAATCTGACTTTCGGGAATTCACTCAAAAATGGTGCCCAACGGTTGCAAATGCTCCCCTGAAAGGTTTGGCCGTCGAAACAGAAGGCTTTTTATCACAGGACAAGAAATCAGCCCTCGACAACTTAACCGGCAGAATTTTTTTTTTTGAAAAAATCCCTAAGCCCCGGGGTCACAATTTCATAAAAAATCTGACTTTCGGGAATTCACTCAAAAATGGTGCCCAACGGTTGCAAATGCTCCCCTGAAAGGTTTGGCCGTCGAAACAGAAGGCTTTTTATCACAGGACAAGAAATCAGAGCTCGAGAACTTAACCGGCAGAATTTTTTTTTTTGAAAAAATCCCTAAGCCCCGGGGTCACAATTTCAGAAAAAATCTGACTTTCGGGAATTCACTCAAAAATGGTGCCCAACGGTTGCAAATGCTCCCCTGAAAGGTTTGGCCGTCGAAACAGAAGTCTTTTTATCACAGGACAAGAAATCAGCCCTCGACAACTTAACCGGCGAATTTTTTTTTTTTGAAAAAATCCCTAAGCCCCGGGGTCACAATTTCAGAAAAAATCTGACTTTCGGGAATTCACTCAAATATGGTGCCCAACGGTTGCAAATGCTCCCCTGAAAGGTTTGGCGGTCGAAACAGAAGGCTTTTTATCACAGGACAAGAAATCAGCCCTCGACAACTTAACCGGCAGAAATTTTTTTTTTGAAAAAAACCCTAAGCCCCGGGGTCACAATTTCAGAAAAAATCTGACTTTCGGGAATTCACTCAAAAATGGTGCCCAACGGTTGCAAATGCTCCCCTGAAAGGTTTGGCCGTCGAAACAGAAGGCTTTTTATCACAGGACAAGAAATCAGCCCTCGACAACTGAACAGGCAGAAATTTTTTTTTTGAAAAAATCCCTAAGCCCCGGGGTCACAATTTCAGAAAAAATCTGACTTTCGGGAATTCACTCAAAAATGGTGCCCAACCGTTGCAAATGCTCCCCTGAAAGGTTTGGCGGTCTAAACAGATGTCTTTTTACCTCAGGGCAAGAAATCAGCCCTCGACAACTTAACCGGTAGAAATTTTTTTTTTGAAAAAATCCCTAAGCCCCGGGGTCACAATTTCAGAAAAAATCTGACTTTCGGGAATTCACTCAAAAATGGTGCCCAACGGTTGCAAATGCTCCCCTGAAAGGTTTGGCCGTCGAAACAGAAGGCTTTTTATCACAGGACAAGAAATCAGCCCTCGACAACTTAACCGGCAGAAATTTTTTTTTTGAAAAAATCCCTAAGCCCCGGGGTCACAATTTCAGAAAAAATCTGACTTTCGGGAATTCACTCAAAAATGGTGCCCAACGGTTGCAAATGCTCCCCTGAAAGGTTTGGTGGTCAAAACAGAAGGCTTTTTATCACAGGACAAGAAATCAGAGCTCGAGAACTTAACCGGCAGAAATTTTTTTTTAAAAAAAATCCCTAAGCCCCGGGGTCACAATTTCAGAAAAAATCTGACTTTCGGGAATTCACTCAAAAATGGTGCCCAACGGTTGCAAATGCTCCCCTGAAAGGTTTGGCCGTCGAAACAGAAGGCTTTTTATCACAGGAGAAGAAATCAGCCCTCGACAACTTAACCGGCAGAAATTTTTTTTTTGAAAAAATCCCTAAGCCCCGGGGTCACAATTTCAGAAAAAATCTGACTTTCGGGAATTCAATCAAATATGGTGCCCAACGGTTGCAAATGCTCCCCTGAAAGGTTTGGCGGTCGAAACAGAAGGCTTTTTATCACAGGACAAGAAATCAGCCCTCGACAACTTAACCGGCAGAATTTTTTTTTTTGAAAAAAACCCTAAGCCCCGGGGTCACAATTTCAGAAAAAATCTGACTTTCGGGAATTCACTCAAAAATGGTGCCCAACGGTTGCAAATGCTCCCCTGAAAGGTTTGGCCGTCGAAACAGAAGGCTTTTTATCACAGGACAAGAAATCAGCCCTCGACAACTGAACAGGCAGAAATTTTTTTTTTGAAAAAATCCCTAAGCCCCGGGGTCACAATTTCAGAAAAAATCTGACTTTCGGGAATTCACTCAAAAATGGTGCCCAACCGTTGCAAATGCTCCCCTGAAAGGTTTGGCGGTCTAAACAGATGTCTTTTTACCTCAGGGCAAGAAATCAGCCCTCGACAACTTAACCGGTAGAAATTTTTTTTTTGAAAAAATCCCTAAGCCCCGGGGTCACAATTTCAGAAAAAATCTGACTTTCGGGAATTCACTCAAAAATGGTGCCCAACGGTTGCAAATGCTCCCCTGAAAGGTTTGGCCGTCGAAACAGAAGGCTTTTTATCACAGGACAAGAAATCAGCCCTCGACAACTTAACCGGCAGAAATTTTTTTTTTGAAAAAAATCCCTAAGCCCCGGGGTCACAATTTCAGAAAAAATCTGACTTTCGGGAATTCACTCAAAAATGGTGCCCAACGGTTGCAAATGCTCCCCTGAAAGGTTTGGTGGTCAAAACAGAAGGCTTTTTATCACAGGACAAGAAATCAGAGCTCGAGAACTTAACCGGCAGAATTTTTTTTTTTGAAAAAATCCCTAAGCCCCGGGGTCACAATTTCAGAAAAAATCTGACTTTCGGGAATTCACTCAAAAATGGTGCCCAACGGTTGCAAATGCTCCCCTGAAAGGTTTGGCCGTCGAAACAGAAGTCTTTTTATCACAGGACAAGAAATCAGCCCTCGACAACTTAACCGGCAGAAATTTTTTTTTTTGAAAAAATCCCTAAGCCCCGGGGTCACAATTTCAGAAAAAATCTGACTTTCGGGAATTCACTCAAATATGGTGCCCAACGGTTGCAAATGCTCCCCTGAAAGGTTTGGCGGTCGAAACAGAAGGCTTTTTATCACAGGACAAGAAATCAGCCCTCGACAACTTAACCGGCAGAAATTTTTTTTTTGAAAAAAACCCTAAGCCCCGGGGTCACAATTTCAGAAAAAATCTGACTTTCGGGAATTCACTCAAAAATGGTGCCCAACGGTTGCAAATGCTCCCCTGAAAGGTTTGGCCGTCGAAACAGAAGGCTTTTTATCACAGGACAAGAAATCAGCCCTCGACAACTTAACCGGCAGAAATTTTTTTTTTGAAAAAAACCCTAAGCCCCGGGGTCACAATTTCAGAAAAAATCTGACTTTCGGGAATTCACTCAAAAATGGTGGCCAACGGTTGCAAATGCTCCCCTGAAAGGTTTGGCCGTCGAAACAGAAGGCTTTTTATCACAGGACAAGAAATCAGCCCTCGACAAGTTAACCGGCAGAATTTTTTTTTTTGAAAAAATCCCTAAGCCCCGGGGTCACAATTTCAGAAAAAATCTGACTTTCGGGAATTCACTCAAATATGGTGCCCAACGGTTGCAAATGCTCCCCTGAAAGGTTTGGTGGTCAAAACAGAAGGCTTTTTATCACAGGACAAGAAATCAGCCCTCAACAACTTAACCGGCAGAAGTTTTTTTTTGAAAAAAATCCCTAAGCCCCGGGGTCACAATTTCAGAAAAAATCTGACTTTCGGGAATTCACTCAAAAATGGTGCCCAACGGTTGCAAATGCTCCCCTGAAAGGTTTGGTGGTCGAAACAGAAGGCTTTTTATCACAGGACAAGAAATCAGAGCTCGAGAACTTAACCGGCAGAAATTTTTTTAAAAAAAAAATCCCTAAGCCCCGGGGTCACAATTTCAGAAAAAATCTGACTTTCGGGAATTCACTCAAAAATGGTGCCCAACGGTTGCAAATGCTCCCCTGAAAGGTTTGGCCGTCGAAACAGAAGGCTTTTTATCACAGGACAAGAAATCAGCCCTCGACAACTTAACCGGCAGAAATTTTTTTTTTGAAAATATCCCTAAGCCCCGGGGTCACAATTTCAGAAAAAATCTGACTTTCAGGAATTCACTCAAAAATGGTGCCCAACGGTTGCAAATGCTCCCCTGAAAGGTTTGGTGGTCAAAACAGAAGGCTTTTTATCACAGGACAAGAAATCAGAGCTCGAGAACTTAACCGGCAGAAATTTTTTTTTAAAAAAAATCCCTAAGCCCCGGGGTCACAATTTCAGAAAAAATCTGACTTTCGGGAATTCACTCAAAAATGGTGCCCAACGGTTGCAAATGCTCCCCTGAAAGGTTTGGCCGTCGAAACAGAAGGCTTTTTATCACAGGAGAAGAAATCAGCCCTCGACAACTTAACCGGCAGAAATTTTTTTTTTGAAAAAATCCCTAAGCCCCGGGGTCACAATTTCAGAAAAAATCTGACTTTCAGGAATTCACTCAAAAATGGTGCCCAACGGTTGCAAATGCTCCCCTGAAAGGTTTGGCCGTCGAAACAGAAGGCTTTTTATCACAGGACAAGAAATCAGCCCTCGACAACTTAACCGGCAGAATTTTTTTTTTTGAAAAAATCCCTAAGCCCCAGGGTCACAATTTCAGAAAAAATCTGACTTTCGGGAATTCACTCAAAAATGGTGCCCAACGGTTGCCAAAGCTGCCCTGAAAGGTTTGGCTGTCGAAACAGAAGGCTTTTTATCACAGGACAAGAAATCAGCCCTCGACAACTTAACCGGCAGAATTTTTTTTTTTGAAAAAATCCCTAAGCCCCGGGGTCACAATTTCAGAAAAAAACTGAATTTTGGGAATTCACTCAAAAATGGTGCCCAACAGTTGCAAATGCTCCCCTGAAAGTTTTGGCCGTCGAAACAGAAGGCTTTTTATCACAGGACAAGAAATCAGCCCTCAACAACTTAACCGGCAGAAGTTTTTTTTTGAAAAAAATCCCTAAGCCCCGGGGTCACAATTTCAGAAAAAATCTGACTTTCGGGAATTCACTCAAAAATCGTGCCCAACGGTTGCAAATGCTCCCCTGAAAGGTTTGGTGGTCGAAACAGAAGGCTTTTTATCACAGGACAAGAAATCAGAGCTCGAGAACTTAACCGGCAGAAATTTTTTTTTTGAAAAAAATCCCTAAGCCCCGGGGTCACAATTTCAGAAAAAATCTGACTTTCGGGAATTCACTCAAAAATGGTGCCCAACGGTTGCAAATGCTCCCCTGAAAGGTTTGGTGGTCAAAACAGAAGGCTTTTTATCACAGGACAAGAAATCAGAGCTCGAGAACTTAACCGGCAGAAATTTTTTTTTAAAAAAAATCCCTAAGCCCCGGGGTCACAATTTCAGAAAAAATCTGACTTTCGGGAATTCACTCAAAAATGGTGCCCAACGGTTGCAAATGCTCCCCTGAAAGGTTTGGCCGTCGAAACAGAAGGCTTTTTATCACAGGACAAGAAATCAGCCCTCGACAACTTAACCGGCAGAATTTTTTTTTTTGAAAAAATCCCTAAGCCCCGGGGTCACAATTTCATAAAAAATTTGACTTTCGGGAATTCACTCAAAAATGGTGCCCAACGGTTGCAAATGCTCCCCTGAAAGGTTTGGCCGTCGAAACAGAAGGCTTTTTATCACAGGACAAGAAATCAGAGCTCGAGAACTTAACCGGCAGAATTTTTTTTTTTGAAAAAATCCCTAAGCCCCGGGGTCACAATTTCAGAAAAAATCTGACTTTCGGGAATTCACTCAAAAATGGTGCCCAACGGTTGCAAATGCTCCCCTGAAAGGTTTGGCCGTCGAAACAGAAGTCTTTTTATCACAGGACAAGAAATCAGCCCTCAACAACTTAACCGGCAGAAATTTTTTTTTTTGAAAAAATCCCTAAGCCCCGGGGTCACAATTTCAGAAAAAATCTGACTTTCGGGAATTCACTCAAATATGGTGCCCAACGGTTGCAAATGCTCCCCTGAAAGGTTTGGCGGTCGAAACAGAAGGCTTTTTATCACAGGACAAGAAATCAGCCCTCGACAACTTAACCGGCAGAAATTTTTTTTTTGAAAAAAACCCTAAGCCCCGGGGTCACAATTTCAGAAAAAATCTGACTTTCGGGAATTCACTCAAAAATGGTGCCCAACGGTTGCAAATGCTCCCCTGAAAGGTTTGGCCGTCGAAACAGAAGGCTTTTTATCACAGGACAAGAAATCAGCCCTCGACAACTGAACAGGCAGAATTTTTTTTTTTGAAAAAATCCCTAAGCCCCGGGGTCACAATTTCAGAAAAAATCTGACTTTCGGGAATTCACTCAAAAATGGTGCCCAACCGTTGCAAATGCTCCCCTGAAAGGTTTGGCGGTCTAAACAGATGTCTTTTTACCTCAGGGCAAGAAATCAGCCCTCGACAACTTAACCGGTAGAAATTTTTTTTTTGAAAAAATCCCTAAGCCCCGGGGTCACAATTTCAGAAAAAATCTGACTTTCGGGAATTCACTCAAAAATGGTGGCCAACGGTTGCAAATGCTCCCCTGAAAGGTTTGGCCGTCGAAACAGAAGGCTTTTTATCACAGGACAAGAAATCAGCCCTCGACAAGTTAACCGGCAGAATTTTTTTTTTTGAAAAAATCCCTAAGCCCCGGGGTCACAATTTCAGAAAAAATCTGACTTTCGGGAATTCACTCAAATATGGTGCCCAACGGTTGCAAATGCTCCCCTGAAAGGTTTGGTGGTCAAAACAGAAGGCTTTTTATCACAGGACAAGAAATCAGAGCTCGAGAACTTAACCGGCAGAAATTTTTTTTTAAAAAAAATCCCTAAGCCCCGGGGTCACAATTTCAGAAAAAATCTGACTTTCGGAAATTCACTCAAAAATGGTGCCCAACGGTTGCAAATGCTCCCCTGAAAGGTTTGGCCGTCGAAACAGAAGGCTTTTTATCACAGGAGAAGAAATCAGCCCTCGACAACTTAACCGGCAGAAATTTTTTTTTTGAAAAAATCCCTAAGCCCCGGGGTCACAATTTCAGAAAAAATCTGACTTTCAGGAATTCACTCAAAAATGGTGCCCAACTGTTGCAAATGCTCCCCTGAAAGGTTTGGCCGTCGAAACAGAAGGCTTTTTATCACAGGACAAGAAATCAGCCCTCGACAACTTAACCGGCAGAATTTTTTTTTTTTGAAAAAATCCCTAAGCCCCAGGGTCACAATTTCAGAAAAAATCTGACTTTCGGGAATTCACTCAAAAATGGTGCCCAACGGTTGCAAATGCTCCCCTGAAAGGTTTGGCCGTCGAAACAGAAGGCTTTTTATCACAGGACAAGAAATCAGCCCTCAACAACTTAACCGGCAGAAGTTTTTTTTTGAAAAAAATCCCTAAGCCCCGGGGTCACAATTTCAGAAAAAATCTGACTTTCGGGAATTCACTCAAAAATGGTGCCCAACGGTTGCAAATGCTCCCCTGAAAGGTTTGGTGGTCGAAACAGAAGGCTTTTTATCACAGGACAAGAAATCAGAGCTCGAGAACTTAACCGGCAGAAATTTTTTTTAAAAAAAAATCCCTAAGCCCCGGGGTCACAATTTCAGAAAAAATCTGACTTTCGGGAATTCACTCAAAAATGGTGCCCAACGGTTGCAAATGCTCCCCTGAAAGGTTTGGCCGTCGAAACAGAAGGCTTTTTATCACAGGACAAGAAATCAGCCCTCGACAACTTAACCGGCAGAAATTTTTTTTTTGAAAATATCCCTAAGCCCCGGGGTCACAATTTCAGAAAAAATCTGACTTTCAGGAATTCACTCAAAAATGGTGCCCAACGGTTGCAAATGCTCCCCTGAAAGGTTTGGTGGTCAAAACAGAAGGCTTTTTATCACAGGACAAGAAATCAGAGCTCGAGAACTTAACCGGCAGAAATTTTTTTTTTAAAAAAATCCCTAAGCCCCGGGGTCACAATTTCAGAAAAAATCTGACTTTCGGGAATTCACTCAAAAATGGTGCCCAACGGTTGCAAATGCTCCCCTGAAAGGTTTGGCCGTCGAAACAGAAGGCTTTTTATCACAGGAGAAGAAATCAGCCCTCGACAACTTAACCGGCAGAAATTTTTTTTTTGAAAAAATCCCTAAGCCCCGGGGTCACAATTTCAGAAAAAATCTGACTTTCAGGAATTCACTCAAAAATGGTGCCCAACGGTTGCAAATGCTCCCCTGAAAGGTTTGGCCGTCGAAACAGAAGGCTTTTTATCACAGGACAAGAAATCAGCCCTCGACAACTTAACCGGCAGAATTTTTTTTTTTGAAAAAATCCCTAAGCCCCAGGGTCACAATTTCAGAAAAAATCTGACTTTCGGGAATTCACTCAAAAATGGTGCCCAACGGTTGCCAAAGCTCCCCTGAAAGGTTTGGCTGTCGAAACAGAAGGCTTTTTATCACAGGACAAGAAATCAGCCCTCGACAACTTAACCGGCAGAATTTTTTTTTTTGAAAAAATCCCTAAGCCCCGGGGTCACAATTTCAGAAAAAAACTGAATTTTGGGAATTCACTCAAAAATGGTGCCCAACAGTTGCAAATGCTCCCCTGAAAGTTTTGGCCGTCGAAACAGAAGGCTTTTTATCACAGGACAAGAAATCAGCCCTCAACAACTTAACCGGCAGAAGTTTTTTTTTGAAAAAAATCCCTAAGCCCCGGGGTCACAATTTCAGAAAAAATCTGACTTTCGGGAATTCACTCAAAAATGGTGCCCAACGGTTGCAAATGCTCCCCTGAAAGGTTTGGTGGTCGAAACAGAAGGCTTTTTATCACAGGACAAGAAATCAGAGCTCGAGAACTTAACCGGCAGAATTTTTTTTTAAAAAAAAATCCCTAAGCCCCGGGGTCACAATTTCAGAAAAAATCTGACTTTCGGGAATTCACTCAAAAATGGTGCCCAACGGTTGCAAATGCTCCCCTGAAAGGTTTGGCCGTCGAAACAGAAGGCTTTTTATCACAGGACAAGAAATCAGCCCTCGACAACTTAACCGGCAGAAATTTTTTTTTTGAAAAAATCCCTAAGCCCCGGGGTCACAATTTCAGAAAAAATCTGACTTTCAGGAATTCACTCAAAAATGGTGCCCAACGGTTGCAAATGCTCCCCTGAAAGGTTGGGCCGTCGAAACAGAAGGCTTTTTATCACAGGACAAGAAATCAGCCCTCGACAATTTAACCGGCAGAATTTTTGTTTTTGAAAAAATCCCTAAGCCCCAGGGTCACAATTTCATAAAAAATCTGACTTTCGGGAATTCACTCAAAAATGGTGCCCAACGGTTGCAAATGCTCCCCTGAAAGGTTTGGTGGTCAAAACAGAAGGCTTTTTATCACAGGACAAGAAATCAGCCCTCGACAACTTAACCGGCAGAATTTTTTTTTTTGAAAAAATCCCTAAGCCCCAGGGTCACAATTTCAGAAAAAATCTGACTTTCGGGAATTCACTCAAAAATGGTGCCCAACGGTTGCCAAAGCTCCCCTGAAAGGTTTGGCTGTCGAAACAGAAGGCTTTTTATCACAGGACAAGAAATCAGCCCTCGACAACTTAACCGGCAGAATTTTTTTTTTTGAAAAAATCCCTAAGCCCCGGGGTCACAATTTCAGAAAAAATCTGAATTTTGGGAATTCACTCAAAAATGGTGCCCA
Source organism: Podarcis tiliguerta (assembly GCF_965153285.1). Taxonomy (NCBI): domain Eukaryota; kingdom Metazoa; phylum Chordata; class Lepidosauria; order Squamata; family Lacertidae; genus Podarcis; species Podarcis tiliguerta. The sequence continues at coordinate 28,936 of NW_028148684.1, read as the reverse complement.
ACGGTTGCAAATGCTCCCCTGAAAGGTTTGGCCGTCGAAACAGAAGGCTTTTTATCACAGGACAAGAAATCAGCCCTCAACAACTTAACCGGCAGAAGTTTTTTTTTGAAAAAAATCCCTAAGCCCCGGGGTCACAATTTCAGAAAAAATCTGACTTTCGGGAATTCACTCAAAAATGGTGCCCAACGGTTGCAAATGCTCCCCTGAAAGGTTTGGTGGTCGAAACAGAAGGCTTTTTATCACAGGACAAGAAATCAGAGCTCGAGAACTTAACCGGCAGAAATTTTTTTTTAAAAAAAATCCCTAAGCCCCGGGGTCACAATTTCAGAAAAAATCTGACTTTCTGGAATTCACTCAAAAATGGTGCCCAACGGTTGCAAATGCTCCCCTGAAAGGTTTGGCCGTCGAAACAGAAGGCTTTTTATCACAGGACAAGAAATCAGCCCTCGACAACTTAACCGGCAGAAATTTTTTTTTTGAAAAAATCCCTAAGCCCCGGGGTCACAATTTCAGAAAAAATCTGACTTTCAGGAATTCACTCAAAAATGGTGCCCAACGGTTGCAAATGCTCCCCTGAAAGGTTTGGCCGTCGAAACAGAAGGCTTTTTATCACAGGACAAGAAATCAGCCCTCGACAATTTAACCGGCAGAATTTTTGTTTTTGAAAAAATCCCTAAGCCCCAGGGTCACAATTTCATAAAAAATCTGACTTTCGGGAATTCACTCAAAAATGGTGCCCAACGGTTGCCAAACCTCCCCTGAAAGGTTTGGCTGTCGAAACAGAAGGCTTTTTATCACAGGACAAGAAATCAGCCCTCGACAACTTAACCGGCAGAAATTTTTTTTTTGAAAAAATCCCTAAGCCCCGGGGTCACAATTTCAGAAAAAATCTGAATTTTGGGAATTCACTCAAAAATGGTGCCCAACGGTTGCAAATGCTCCCCTGAAAGGTTTGGCCGTCGAAACAGAAGGCTTTTTATCACAGGACAAGAAATCAGAGCTCGAGAACTTAACCGGCAGAATTTTTTTAAAAAAAAAAATCCCTAAGCCCCGGGGTCACAATTTCAGAAAAAATCTGACTTTCGGGAATTCACTCAAAAATGGTGCCCAACGGTTGCAAATGCTCCCCTGAAAGGTTTGGCCGTCGAAACAGAAGGCTTTTTATCACAGGACAAGAAATCAGCCCTCGACAACTTAAACGGCAGAATTTTTTTTTTTGAAAAAATCCCTAAGCCCCGGGGTCACAATTTCATAAAAAATCTGACTTTCGGGAATTCACTCAAAAATGGTGCCCAACGGTTGCAAATGCTCCCCTGAAAGGTTTCAGGGTCTAAACAGATGTCTTTTTATTTCAGGGCAAGAAATCAGCCCTCGACAACTTAACCGGTAGAAATTTTTTTTTTGAAAAAATCCTTAAGACCCGGGGTCACAATTTCAGAAAAAATCTGACTTTCGGGAATTCACTCAAAAATGGTGCCCAACGGTTGCAAATGCTCCCCTGAAAGGTTTGGCCGTCAAAACAGAAGGCTTTTTATCACAGGACAAGAAATCAGAGCTCGAGAACTTAACCGGCAGAAAAATATTTTTTTGAAAAAATCCCTAAGCCCCGGGGTCACAATTTCAGAAAAAATCTGACTTTGGGGAATTCACTCAAAAATGGTGCCCAACGGTTGCAAATGCTCCCCTGAAAGGGCTGGCGGTCGAAACAGAAGGCTTTTTATCACAGGACAAGAAATCAGAGCTCGAGAACTTAACCGGCAGAAAAATATTTTTTTGAAAAAATCCCTAAGCCCCGGGGTCACAATTTCAGAAAAAATCTGACTTTCGGGAATTCACCCAAAAATGGTGCCCAACGGTTGCCAATGCTCCCCTGAAAGGTTTGGCGGTCGAAACAGAAGGCTTTTTATCACAGGACAAGAAATCAGCCCTCGACAACTTAACCGGTAGAAATTTTTTTTTTGAAAAAATCCCTAAGCCCCGGGGTCACAATTTCAGAAAAAATCTGACTTTCGGGAATTCACTCAAAAATGGTGCCCAACGGTTGCAAATGCTCCCCTGAAAGGTTTGGCCGTCGAAACAGAAGGCTTTTTATCACAGGACAAGAAATCAGCCCTCGACAACTTAACCGGCAGAAATTTTTTTTTTGAAAAACTCCCTAAGCCCCGGGGTCACAATTTCAGAAAAAATCTGACTTTCGGGAATTCACTCAAAAATGGTGCCCAACGGTTGCAGATGCTCCCCTGAAGGGTTTGGCGGTCGAAACAGAAGGCTTTTTATCACAGGACAAGAAATCAGCCCTCGACAACTTAACCGGCAGAAATTTTTCTTTTTGAAAAAATCCCTAAGCCCCGGGGTCACAATTTCAGAAAAAATCTGACTTTCGGGAATTCACTCAAAAATGGTGCCCAACGGTTGCAAATGCTCCCCTGAAAGGTTTGGCCGTCGAAACAGAAGGCTTTTTATCACAGGACAAGAAATCAGAGCTCGAGAACTTAACCGGCAGAAAAATATTTTTTTGAAAAAATCCCTAAGCCCCGGGGTCACAATTTCAGAAAAAATCTGACTTTCGGGAATTCACTCAAAAATGGTGCCCAACGGTTGCAGATGCTCCCCTGAAAGGTTTGGCGGTCGAAACAGAAGGCTTTTTATCACAGGACAAGAAATCAGCCCTCGACAACTTAACCGGCAGAAATTTTTCTTTTTGAAAAAATCCCTAAGCCCCGGGGTCACAATTTCAGAAAAAATCTGACTTCAAGGGAATTCACTCAAAAATGGTGCCCAACGGTTGCAAATGCTCCCCTAAAAGGTTTGGCCGTCGAAACAGAAGGCTTTTTATCACAGGACAATAAATCAGCCCTCGACAACTTAACCGGCAGAATTTTTTTTTTTGAAAAAATCCCTAAGCCCCGGGGTCACAATTTCAGAAAAAATCTGACTTTCGGGAATTCACTCAAAAATGGTGCCCAACGGTTGCAAATGCTCCCCTGAAAGGTTTGGCCGTCGAAACAGAAGGCTTTTTATCACAGGACAAGAAATCAGCCCTCGATAGCTTAACCGGCAGAAATTTTTTTTTTGAAAAAATCCCTAAGCCCCGGGGTCACAATTTCAGAAAAAATCTGACTTTCGGGAATTCACTCAAAAATGGTGCCCAACGGTTGCAAATGCTCCCCTGAAAGGTTTGGTGGTCGAAACAGAAGGCTTTTTATCACAGGACAAGAAATCAGAGCTCGAGAACTTAACCGGCAGAAATTTTTTTTTAAAAAAAATCCCTAAGCCCCGGGGTCACAATTTCAGAAAAAACCTGACTTTCTGGAATTCACTCAAAAATGGTGCCCAACGGTTGCAAATGCTCCCCTGAAAGGTTTGGCCGTCGAAACAGAAGGCTTTTTATCACAGGACAAGAAATCAGCCCTCGACAACTTAACTGGCAGAATTTTTTTTTTGAAAAAATCCCTAAGCCCCGGGGTCACAATTTCAGAAAAAATCTGACTTTCAGGAATTCACTCAAAAATGGTGCCCAACGGTTGCAAATGCTCCCCTGAAAGGTTTGGCCGTCGAAACAGAAGGCTTTTTATCACAGGACAAGAAATCAGCCCTCGACAATTTAACCGGCAGAATTTTTGTTTTTGAAAAAATCCCTAAGCCCCAGGGTCACAATTTCATAAAAAATCTGACTTTCGGGAATTCACTCAAAAATGGTGCCCAACGGTTGCCAAAGCTCCCCTGAAAGGTTTGGCTGTCGAAACAGAAGGCTTTTTATCACAGGACAAGAAATCAGCCCTCGACAACTTAACCGGCAGAAATTTTTTTTTTGAAAAAATCCCTAAGCCCCGGGGTCACAATTTCAGAAAAAATCTGAATTTTGGGAATTCACTCAAAAATGGTGCCCAACGGTTGCAAATGCTCCCCTGAAAGGTTTGGCCGTCGAAACAGAAGGCTTTTTATCACAGGACAAGAAATCAGAGCTCGAGAACTTAACCGGCAGAATTTTTTTTTAAAAAAAAATCCCTAAGCCCCGGGGTCACAATTTCAGAAAAAATCTGACTTTCGGGAATTCACTCAAAAATGGTGCCCAACGGTTGCAAATGCTCCCCTGAAAGGTTTGGCCGTCGAAACAGAAGGCTTTTTATCACAGGACAAGAAATCAGCCCTCGACAACTTAAACGGCAGAATTTTTTTTTTTGAAAAAATCCCTAAGCCCCGGGGTCACAATTTCATAAAAAATCTGACTTTCGGGAATTCACTCAAAAATGGTGCCCAACGGTTGCAAATGCTCCCCTGAAAGGTTTGAGGGTCTAAACAGATGTCTTTTTATCTCAGGGCAAGAAATCAGCCCTCGACAACTTAACCGGTAGAAATTTTTTTTTTGAAAAAATCCTTAAGACCCGGGGTCACAATTTCAGAAAAAATCTGACTTTCGGGAATTCACTCAAAAATGGTGCCCAACGGTTGCAAATGCTCCCCTGAAAGGTTTGGCCGTCGAAACAGAAGGCTTTTTATCACAGGACAAGAAATCAGAGCTCGAGAACTTAACCGGCAGAAAAATATTTTTTTGAAAAAATCCCTAAGCCCCGGGGTCACAATTTCAGAAAAAATCTGACTTTGGGGAATTCACTCAAAAATGGTGCCCAACGGTTGCAAATGCTCCCCTGAAAGGGCTGGCGGTCGAAACAGAAGGCTTTTTATCACAGGACAAGAAATCAGAGCTCGAGAACTTAACCGGCAGAAAAATATTTTTTTGAAAAAATCCCTAAGCCCCGGGGTCACAATTTCAGAAAAAATCTGACTTTCGGGAATTCACCCAAAAATGGTGCCCAACGGTTGCCAATGCTCCCCTGAAAGGTTTGGCGGTCGAAACAGAAGGCTTATTATCACAGGACAAGAAATCAGCCCTCGACAACTTAACCGGTAGAAATTTTTTTTTTGAAAAAATCCCTAAGCCCCGGGGTCACAATTTCAGAAAAAATCTGACTTTCGGGAATTCACTCAAAAATGGTGCCCAACGGTTGCAAATGCTCCCCTGAAAGGTTTGGCCGTCGAAACAGAAGGCTTTTTATCACAGGACAAGAAATCAGCCCTCGACAACTTAACCGGCAGAAATTTTTTTTTTGAAAAACTCCCTAAGCCCCGGGGTCACAATTTCAGAAAAAATCTGACTTTCGGGAATTCACTCAAAAATGGTGCCCAACGGTTGCAGATGCTCCCCTGAAAGGTTTGGCGGTCGAAACAGAAGGCTTTTTATCACAGGACAAGAAATCAGCCCTCGACAACTTAACCGGCAGAAATTTTTCTTTTTGAAAAAATCCCTAAGCCCCGGGGTCACAATTTCAGAAAAAATCTGACTTTCGGGAATTCACTCAAAAATGGTGCCCAACGGTTGCAAATGCTCCCCTGAAAGGTTTGGCCGTCGAAACAGAAGGCTTTTTATCACAGGACAAGAAATCAGAGCTCGAGAACTTAACCGGCAGAAAAATATTTTTTTGAAAAAATCCCTAAGCCCCGGGGTCACAATTTCAGAAAAAATCTGACTTTGGGGAATTCACTCAAAAATGGTGCCCAACGGTTGCAAATGCTCCCCTGAAAGGGCTGGCGGTCGAAACAGAAGGCTTTTTATCACAGGACAAGAAATCAGAGCTCGAGAACTTAACCGGCAGAAAAATATTTTTTTGAAAAAATCCCTAAGCCCCGGGGTCACAATTTCAGAAAAAATCTGACTTTCGGGAATTCACCCAAAAATGGTGCCCAACGGTTGCCAATGCTCCCCTGAAAGGTTTGGCGGTCGAAACAGAAGGCTTTTTATCACAGGACAAGAAATCAGCCCTCGACAACTAAACCGGTAGAAATTTTTTTTTTGAAAAAATCCCTAAGCCCCGGGGTCACAATTTCAGAAAAAATCTGACTTTCGGGAATTCACTCAAAAATGGTGCCCAACGGTTGCAAATGCTCCCCTGAAAGGTTTGGCCGTCGAAACAGAAGGCTTTTTATCACAGGACAAGAAATCAGCCCTCGACAACTTAACCGGCAGAAATTTTTTTTTTGAAAAAATCCCTAAGCCCCGGGGTCACAATTTCAGAAAAAATCTGACTTTCGGGAATTCACTCAAAAATGGTGCCCAACGGTTGCAGATGCTCCCCTGAAAGGTTTGGCGGTCGAAACAGAAGGCTTTTTATCACAGGACAAGAAATCAGAGCTCGAGAACTGAACCGGCAGAAAAATATTTTTTTGAAAAAATCCCTAAGCCCCGGGGTCACAATTGCTGAAAAAAACTGACTTCAAGGGAATTCACTCAAAAATGGTGCCCAACGGTTGCAAATGCTCCCCTGAAAGGTTTGGCCGTCGAAACAGAAGGCTTTTTATCACAGGACAATAAATCAGCCCTCGACAACTTAACCGGCAGATTTTTTTTTTTTTGAAAAAATCCCTAAGCCCCGGGGTCACAATTTCAGAAAAAATCTGACTTTCGGGAATTCACTCAAAAATGGTGCCCAACGGTTGCAAATGCTCCCCTGAAAGGTTTGGCCGTCGAAACAGAAGGCTTTTTATCACAGGACAAGAAATCAGCCCTCGACAACTTAACCGGCAGAATTTTTTTTTTTGAAAAAATCCCTAAGCCCCGGGGTCACAATTTCAGAAAAAATCTGACTTTCGGGAATTCACTCAAAAATGGTGCCCAACGGTTGCAAATGCTCCCCTGAAAGGTTTGGCCGTCGAAACAGAAGGCTTTTTATCACAGGACAAGAAATCAGCCCTCGATAGCTTAACCGGCAGAAATTTTTTTTTTGAAAAAATCCCTAAGCCCCGGGGTCACAATTTCAGAAAAATTCTGACTTTCGGGAATTCACTCAAAAATGGTGCCCAACGGTTGCAAATGCTCCCCTGAAAGGTTTGGCCGTCGAAACAGAAGGCTTTTTATCACAGGACAAGAAATCAGCCCTCGACAACTTAACCGGCAGAAATTTTTCTTTTTGAAAAAATCCCTAAGCCCCGGGGTCACAATTTCAGAAAAAATCTGACTTTCGGGAATTCACTCAAAAATGGTGCCCAACGGTTGCAAATGCTCCCCTGAAAGGTTTGGCCGTCGAAACAGAAGGCTTTTTATCACAGGACAAGAAATCAGCCCTCGATAACTTAACCCGCAGAATTTTTTTTTTTTGAAAATATCCCTAAGCCCCGGGGTCACAATTTCAGAAAAAATCTGACTTTCGGGAATTCACTCAAAAATGGTGCCCAACGGTTGCAAATGGTCCCCTGAAAGGTTTGGCCGTCGAAACAGAAGGCTTTTTATCACAGGACAAGAAATCAGCCCTCGACAACTTAACCGGTAGAAATTTTTTTTTTGAAAAAATCCCTAAGCCCCGGGGTCACAATTTCAGAAAAAATCTGACTTTCGGGAATTCACTCAAAAATGGTGCCCAACGGTTGCAAATGCTCCCCTGAAAGGTTTGGCCGTCGAAACAGAAGGCTTTTTATCACAGGACAAGAAATCAGCCCTCGACAACTTAACCGGCAAAATTATTTTTTTTGAAAAAATCCCTAAGCCCCGGGGTCACAATTTCAGAAAAAATCTGACTTTCGGGAATTCACTCAAAAATGGTGCCCAACGGTTGCAAATGCTCCCCTGAAAGGTTTGGCCGTCGAAACAGAAGGCTTTTTATCACAGGACAAGAAATCAGAGCTCGAGAACTTAACCGGCAGAAAAATATTTTTTTGAAAAAATCCCTAAGCCCCGGGGTCACAATTTCAGAAAAAATCTGACTTTCGGGAATTCACTCAAAAATGGTGCCCAACGGTTGCAAATGCTCCCCTGAAAGGTTTGGCCGTCGAAACAGAAGGCTTTTTATCACAGGACAGCCCTCGACAACTTAACCGGCAGAATTTTTTTTTTTTGAAAAAATCCCTAAGCCCCGGGGTCACAATTTCAGAAAAAATCTGACTTTCGGGAATTCACTCAAAAATGGTGCCCAACGGTTGCAAATGGTCCCCTGAAAGGTTTGGCCGTCGAAACAGAAGGCTTTTTATCACAGGACAAGAAATCAGCCCTCGACAACTTAACCGGTAGAAATTTTTTTTTTGAAAAAATCCCTAAGCCCCGGGGTCACAATTTCAGAAAAAATCTGACTTTCGGGAATTGACTCAAAAATGGTGCCCAACGGTTGCAAATGCTCCCCTGAAAGGTTTGGCCGTCGAAACAGAAGGCTTTTTATCACAGGACAAGAAATCAGCCCTCGACAACTTAACCGGCAAAATTATTTTTTTTTGAAAAAATCCCTAAGCCCCGGGGTCACAATTTCATAAAAAATCAGACTTTCGGGAATTCACTCAAAAATGGTGCCCAACGGTTGCAAATGCTCTCCTGAAAGGTTTGGCCGTCGAAACAGAAGGCTTTTTATCACAGGACAAGAAATCAGACCTCGAGAACTTAACCGGCAGAAAAATATTTTTTTGAAAAAATCCCTAAGCCCCGGGGTCACAATTTCAGAAAAAATCTGACTTTCGGGAATTCACTCAAAAATGGTGCCCAACGGTTGCAAATGCTCCCCTGAAAGGTTTGGCCGTCGAAACAGAAGGCTTTTTATCACAGGACAAGAAATCAGCCCTCGACAACTTAACCGGCAGAATTTTTTTTTTTTGAAAAAATCCCTAAGCCCCGTGGTCACAATTTCAGAAAAAATTTGACTTTCGGGAATTCACTCAAAAATGGTGCCCAACGGTTGCAAATGCTCCCCTGAAAGGTTTGGCCGTCGAAACAGAAGGCTTTTTATCACAGGACAAGAAATCAGCCCTCGACAACTTAACCGGTAGAAATTTTTTTTTTGAAAAAATCCCTAAGCCCCGGGGTCACAATTTCAGAAAAAAACTGACTTTCGGGAATTCACTCAAAAATGGTGCCCAACGGTTGCAAATGCTCCCCTGAAAGGTTTGGCGGTCGAAACAGAAGGCTTTTTATCACAGGACAAGAAATCAGCCCTCGACAACTTAACCGGCAGAAATTTTTTTTTTGAAAAAAACCCTAAGCCCCGGGTTCACAATTTCAGAAAAAATCTGACTTTCGGGAATTCACTCAAAAATGGTGCCCAACGGTTGCCAATGCTCCCCTGAAAGGTTTGGCCGTCGAAACAGAATGCTTTTTATCACAGGACAAGAAATCAGCCCTCGACAACTTAAACGGCAGAATTTTTTTTTTTGAAAAAATCCCTAAGCCCCGGCGTCACAATTTCATAAAAAATCTGACTTTCGGGAATTCACTCAAAAATGGTGCCCAACGGTTGCAAATGCTCCCCTGAAAGGTTTGGCGGTCTAAACAGATGTCTTTTTATCTCAGGGCAAGAAATCAGCCCTCGACAACTTATCCGGTAGAATTTTTTTTTTTTGAAAAAATCCCTAAGACCCGGGGTCACAATTTCAGAAAAAATCTGACTTTCGGGAATTCACTCAAAAATGGTGCCCAACGGTTGCAAATGCTCCCCTGAAATGTTTGGCCGTCGAAACAGAAGGCTTTTTATCACAGGACAAGAAATCAGAGCTCGAGAACTTAACCGGCAGAAAAATATTTTTTTGAAAAAATCCCTAAGCCCCGGGGTCACAATTTCAGAAAAAATCTGACTTTGGGGAATTCACTCAAAAATGGTGCCCAACGGTTGCAAATGCTCCCCTGAAAGGGCTGGCGGTCGAAACAGAAGGCTTTTTATCACAGGACAAGAAATCAGAGCTCGAGAACTTAACCGGCAGAAAAATATTTTTTTGAAAAAATCCCTAAGCCCCGGGGTCACAATTTCAGAAAAAATCTGACTTTCGGGAATTCACTCAAAAATGGTGCCCAACGGTTGCAAATGCTCCCCTGAAAGGTTTGGCCGTCGAAACAGATGTCTTTTTACCTCAGGGCAAGAAATCAGCCCTCGACAACTTAACCGGTAGAATTTTTTTTTTTGAAAAAATCCCTAAGCCCCGGGGTCACAATTTCAGAAAAAATCTGACTTTCGGGAATTCACTCAAAAATGGTGCCCAACGGTTGCCAATGCTCCCCTGAAAGGTTTGGCCGTCGAAACAGAATGCTTTTTATCACAGGACAAGAAATCAGCCCTCGACAACTTAAACGGCAGAATTTTTTTTTTTGAAAAAATCCCTAAGCCCCGGCGTCACAATTTCATAAAAAATCTGACTTTCGGGAATTCACTCAAAAATGGTGCCCAACGGTTGCAAATGCTCCCCTGAAAGGTTTGGCGGTCTAAACAGATGTCTTTTTATCTCAGGGCAAGAAATCAGCCCTCGACAACTTATCCGGTAGAATTTTTTTTTTTTGAAAAAATCCCTAAGACCCGGGGTCACAATTTCAGAAAAAATCTGACTTTCGGGAATTCACTCAAAAATGGTGCCCAACGGTTGCAAATGCTCCCCTGAAATGTTTGGCCGTCGAAACAGAAGGCTTTTTATCACAGGACAAGAAATCAGAGCTCGAGAACTTAACCGGCAGAAAAATATTTTTTTGAAAAAATCCCTAAGCCCCGGGGTCACAATTTCAGAAAAAATCTGACTTTGGGGAATTCACTCAAAAATGGTGCCCAACGGTTGCAAATGCTCCCCTGAAAGGGCTGGCGGTCGAAACAGAAGGCTTTTTATCACAGGACAAGAAATCAGAGCTCGAGAACTTAACCGGCAGAAAAATATTTTTTTGAAAAAATCCCTAAGCCCCGGGGTCACAATTTCAGAAAAAATCTGACTTTCGGGAATTCACTCAAAAATGGTGCCCAACGGTTGCAAATGCTCCCCTGAAAGGTTTGGCCGTCGAAACAGAAGGCTTTTTATCACAGGACAAGAAATCAGCCCTCGATAACTTAACCGGCAGAATTTTTTTTTTTTGAAAAAATCCCTAAGCCCCGGGGTCACAATTTCAGAAAAAATCTGACTTTCGGGAATTCACTCAAAAATGGTGCCCAACGGTTGCAAATGCTCCCCTGAAAGGTTTGGCGGTCGAAACAGAAGGCTTTTTATCACAGGACAAGAAATCAGCCCTCTATAACTTAACCGGCAGAAATTTTTTTTTTGAAAAAATCCCTAAGCCCCGGGGTCACAATTTCAGAAAAAATCTGACTTTCGGGAATTCACTCAAAAATGGTGCCCAACGGTTGCAAATGCTCCCCTGAAAGGTTTGGCCGTCGAAACAGAAGGCTTTTTATCACAGGACAAGAAATCAGCCCTCGACAACTTAACCGGCAGAAATTTTTTTTTTTGAAAAAATCCCTAAGCCCCGGGGTCACAATTTCAGAAAAAATCTGACTTTCAGGAATTCAGTCAAAAATGGTGCCCAACGGTTGCCAATGCTCCCCTGAAAGGTTTAGCCGTCGAAACAGAAGGCTTTTTATCACAGGACAAGAAATCAGCCCTTGACAACTTAACCGGCAGAATTTTTTTTTTTTTGAAAAAATCCCTAAGCCCCGGGGTCACAATTTCAGAAAAAATCTGACTTTCGGGAATTCACTCAAAAATGGTGCCCAGCGGTTGCAAATGCTCCCCTGAAAGGTTTGGCCGTCGAAACAGAAGGCTTTTTATCACAGGACAAGAAATCAGCCCTCGATAACTTAACCGGCAGAAATTTTTTTTTTGAAAAAATCCCTAAGCCCCAGGGTCACAATTTCAGAAAAAATCTGACTTTCGGGAATTCACTCAAAAATGGTGCCCAACGGTTGCAAATGCTCCCCTGAAAGGTTTGGCGGTCGAAACAGAAGGCTTTTTATCACAGGACAAGAAATCAGCCCTCGATAACTTAACCGGCAGAAATTTTTTTTTTGAAAAAATCCCTAAGCCCCGGGGTCAAAATTTCAGAAAAAATCTGACTTTCGGGAATTCACTCAAAAATGGTGCCCAATGGTTGCAAATGCTCCCCTGAAAGGTTTGGCCGTCGAAACAGAAGGCTTTTTATCACAGGACAAGAAATCAGAGCTCGACAACTTAACCGGCAGAAATTTTTTTTAAAAAAAAATCCCTAAGCCCCGGGGTCACAATTTCAGAAAAAATCTGACTTTCGGGAATTCACTCAAAAATGGTGCCCAACGGTTGCAAATGCTCCCCTGAAAGGTTTGGCCATCGAAACAGAAGGCTTTTTATCACAGGACAAGAAATCAGCCCTCGACAACTTAACCGGCAGAATTATTTTTTTTGAAAAAATCCCTAAGCCCCGGGGTCACAATTTCATAAAAAATCTGACTTTCGGGAATTCACTCAAAAATGGTGCCCAACGGTTGCAAATGCTCCCCTGAAAGGTTTGGCCGTAGAAACAGAAGGCTTTTTATCACAGGACAAGAAATCAGAGCTCGATAACTTAACCGGCAGAAAAATATTTTTTTGAAAAAATCCCTAAGCACCGGGGTCACAATTTCAGAAAAAATCTGACTTTCGGGAATTCACTAAAAAATGGTGCCCAACGGTTGCAAATGCTCCCCTGAAAGGTTTGGCGGTCGAAACAGAAGGCTTTTTATCACAGGACAAGAAATCAGCCCTCGATAACTTAACCGGCAGAAATTTTTTTTTGAAAAAATCCCTAAGCCCCAGGGTCAAAATTTCAGAAAAAATCTGACTTTCGGGAATTCACTCAAAAATGGTGCCCAACGGTTGCAAATGCTCCCCTGAAAGGTTTGGCGGTCGAAACAGAAGGCTTTTTATCACAGGACAAGAAATCAGCCCTCGATAACTTAACCGGCAGAAATTTTTTTTTTGAAAAAATCCCTAAGCCCCGGGGTCAAAATTTCAGAAAAAATCTGACTTTCGGGAATTCACCCAAAAATGGTGCCCAATGGTTGCAAATGCTCCCCTGAAAGGTTTGGCCGTCGAAACAGAAGGCTTTTTATCACAGGACAAGAAATCAGAGCTCGACAACTTAACCGGCAGAAATTTTTTTTTTAAAAAAATCCCTAAGCCCCGGGGTCACAATTTCAGAAAAAATCTGACTTTCGGGAATTCACTCAAAAATGGTGCCCAACGGTTGCAAATGCTCCCCTGAAAGGTTTGGCCATCGAAACAGAAGTCTTTTTATCACAGGACAAGAAATCAGCCCTCGACAACTTAACCGGCAGAATTATTTTTTTTGAAAAAATCCCTAAGCCCCGGGGTCACAATTTCATAAAAAATCTGACTTTGGGGAATTCACTCAAAAATGGTGCCCAACGGTTGCAAATGCTCCCCTGAAAGGTTTGGCCGTAGAAACAGAAGGCTTTTTATCACAGGACAAGAAATCAGAGCTCGATAACTTAACCGGCAGAAAAATATTTTTTTGAAAAAATCCCTAAGCACCGGGGTCACAATTTCAGAAAAAATCTGACTTTCGGGAATTCACTAAAAAATGGTGCCCAACGGTTGCAAATGCTCCCCTGAAAGGGCTGGCGGTCGAAACAGAAGGCCTTTTATCACAGGACAAGAAATCAGAGCTCGAGAACTTAACCGGCAGAAATTTTTTTTTTGAAAAAATCCCTAAGCCCCGGGGTCACAATTTCATAAAAAAATCTGACTTTGGGGAATTCACTCAAAAATGGTGCCCAACGGTAGCAAATGCTCCCCTGAAAGGGCTGGCGGTCGAAACAGAAGGCTTTTTATCACAGGACAAGAAATCAGAGCTCGAGAACTTAACCGGCAGAAAAATATTTTTTTGAAAAAATCCCTAAGCCCCGGGGTCACAATTTCAGAAAAAATCTGACTTTCGGGAATTCACTCAAAAATGGTGCCCAACGGTTGCAAATGCTCCCCTGAAAGGTTTGGCGGTCTAAACAGATGTCTTTTTACCTCAGGGCAAGAAATCAGCCCTCGATAACTTAACCGGCAGAAATTTTTTTTTTGAAAAAATCCCTAAGCCCCGGGGTCAAAATTTCAGAAAAAATCTGACTTTCGGGAATTCACTCAAAAATGGTGCCCAATGGTTGCAAATGCTCCCCTGAAAGGTTTGGCCGTCGAAACAGAAGGCTTTTTATCACAGGACAAGAAATCAGAGCTCGACAACTTAACCGGCAGAATTTTTTTTTTAAAAAAAATCCCTAAGCCCCGGCGTCACAATTTCAGAAAAAATCTGACTTTCGGGAATTCACTCAAAAATGGTGCCCAACGGTTGCAAATGCTCCCCTGAAAGGTTTGGCCATCGAAACAGAAGTCTTTTTATCACAGGACAAGAAATCAGCCCTCGACAACTTAACCGGCAGAAAAATATTTTTTTGAAAAAATCCCTAAGCCCCGGGGTCACAATTTCATAAAAAAATCTGACTTTGGGGAATTCACTCAAAAATGGTGCCCAACGGTTGCAAATGCTCCCCTGAAAGGGCTGGCGGTCGAAACAGAAGGCTTTTTATCACAGGACAAGAAATCAGAGCTCGAGAACTTAACCGGCAGAAAAATATTTTTTTGAAAAAATCCCTAAGCCCCGGGGTCACAATTTCAGAAAAAATCTGACTTTCGGGAATTCACTCAAAAATGGTGCCCAACGGTTGCAAATGCTCCCCTAAAAGGTTTGGCGGTCTAAACAGATGTCTTTTTACCTCAGGGCAAGAAATCAGCCCTCGACAACTTAACCGGTAGAAAATTTTTTTTTGAAAAAATCCCTAAGCCCCGGGGTCACAATTTCAGAAAAAATCTGACTTTCGGGAATTCACTCAAAAATGGTGCCCAACGGTTGCAAATGCTCCCCTGAAAGGTTTGGCGGTCGAAACAGAAGGCTTTTTATCACAGGACAAGAAGTCAGCCCTCGACAACTTAACCGGTAGAAATTTTTTTTTTGAAAAAATCCCTAAGCCCCGGGGTCACAATTTCAGAAAAAATCTGACTTTCGGGAATTCACTCATAAATGGTGCCCAACGGTTGCAAATGCTCCCCTGAAAGGTTTGGCCGTCGAAACAGAAGGCTTTTTATCACAGGAGAAGAAATCAGCCCTCGACAACTTAACCGGCAGAAATTTTTTTTTTTGAAAAACTCCCTAAGCCCCGGGGTCACAATTTGAGAAAAAATCTGACTTTCGGGAATTCACTCAAAAATGGTGCCCAACGGTTGCAGATGCTCCCCTGAAAGGTTTGGCGGTCGAAACAGAAGGCTTTTTATCACAGGACAAGAAATCAGCCCTCGACAACTTAACCGGCAGAAATTTTTCTTTTTGAAAAAATCCCTAAGCCCCGGGGTCACAATTTCATAAAAAATCTGACTTTCGGGAATTCACTCATAAATGGTGCCCAACGGTTGCAAATGCTCCCCTGAAAGGTTTGGCCGTCGAAACAGAAGGCTTTTTTATCACAGGACAAGAAATCAGCCCTCGATTACTTAACCGGCAGAAATTTTTTTTTTTAAAAAAATCCCTAAGCCCCGGGGTCACAATTTCATAAAAAATCTGACTTTCGGGAATTCACTCAAAAATGGTGCCCAACGGTTGCCAATGCTCCCCTGAAAGGTTTGGCCGTCGAAACAGAAGGCTTTTTATCACAGGACAAGAAATCAGCCCTCGACAACTTAACCGGCAGAATTTTTTTTTTTGAAAAAATCCCTAAGCCCCGGGGTCACAATTTGAGAAAAAATCTGACTTTCGGGAATTCACTCAAAAATGGTGCCCAACGGTTGCAAATGCTCCCCTGAAAGGTTTGGCCGTCGAAACAGAAGGCTTTTTATCACAGGACAAGAAATCAGCCCTCGACAACTTAACCGGCAGAATTTTTTTTTTTGAAAAAATCCCTAAGCCCCGGGGTCACAATTTCAGAAAAAATCTGACTTTCGGGAATTCACTCAAAAATGGTGCCCAACGGTTGCAAATGCTCCCCTGAAAGGTTTGGCGGTCTAAACAGATGTCTTTTTACCTCAGGGCAAGAAATCAGCCCTCGATAACTTAACCGGCAGAAATTTTTTTTTTGAAAAAATCCCTAAGCCCCGGCGTCACAATTTCAGAAAAAATCTGACTTTCGGGAATTCACTCAAAAATGGTGCCCAACGGTTGCAAATGCTCCCCTGAAAGGTTTGGCCATCGAAACAGAAGTCTTTTTATCACAGGACAAGAAATCAGCCCTCGACAACTTAACCGGCAGAAAAATATTTTTTTGAAAAAATCCCTAAGCCCCGGGGTCACAATTTCATAAAAAAATCTGACTTTGGGGAATTCACTCAAAAATGGTGCCCAACGGTTGCAAATGCTCCCCTGAAAGGTTTGGCCGTCGAAACAGAAGGCTTTTTATCACAGGAGAAGAAATCAGCCCTCGACAACTTAACCGGCAGAAATTTTTTTTTTTGAAAAACTCCCTAAGCCCCGGGGTCACAATTTGAGAAAAAATCTGACTTTCGGGAATTCACTCAAAAATGGTGCCCAACGGTTGCAGATGCTCCCCTGAAAGGTTTGGCGGTCGAAACAGAAGGCTTTTTATCACAGGACAAGAAATCAGCCCTCGACAACTTAACCGGCAGAAATTTTTCTTTTTGGAAAAATCCCTAAGCCCCGGGGTCACAATTTCATAAAAAATCTGACTTTCGGGAATTCACTCAAAAATGGTGCCCAACGGTTGCAAATGCTCCCCTGAAAGGTTTGGCCGTCGAAACAGAAGGCTTTTTATCACAGGACAAGAAATCAGCCCTCGATTACTTAACCGGCAGAAATTTTTTTTTTTGAAAAAATCCCTAAGCCCCGGGGTCACAATTTCATAAAAAATCTGACTTTCGGGAATTCACTCAAAAATGGTGCCCAACGGTTGCCAATGCTCCCCTGAAAGGTTTGGCCGTCGAAACAGAAGGCTTTTTATCACAGGACAAGAAATCAGCCCTCGACAACTTAACCGGCAGAATTTTTTTTTTTGAAAAAATCCCTAAGCCCCGGGGTCACAATTTGAGAAAAAATCTGACTTTCGGGAATTCACTCAAAAATGGTGCCCAACGGTTGCAAATGCTCCCCTGAAAGGTTTGGCCGTCGAAACAGAAGGCTTTTTATCACAGGACAAGAAATCAGCCCTCGACAACTTAACCGGCAGAATTTTTTTTTTTTGAAAAAATCCCTAAGCCCCGGGGTCACAATTTCAGAAAAAATCTGACTTTCGGGAATTCACTCAAAAATGGTGCCCAACGGTTGCAAATGCTCCCCTGAAAGATTTGGCCGTCGAAACAGAAGGCTTTTTATCACCAGACAAGAAATCAGCCCTCGACAACTTAACCGGCAGAAATTTTTCTTTTTGAAAAAATCCCTAAGCCCCGGGGTCACAATTTCATAAAAAATCTGACTTTCGGGAATTCACTCAAAAATGGTGCCCAACGGTTGCAAATGCTCCCCTGAAAGGTTTGGCCGTCGAAACAGAAGGCTTTTTATCACAGGACAAGAAATCAGCCCTCGACAACTTAACCGGCAGAATTATTTTTTTTGAAAAACTCCCTAAGCCCCGGGGTCACAATTTGAGAAAAAATCTGACTTTCGGGAATTCACTCAAAAATGGTGCCCAACGGTTGCAGATGCTCCCCTGAAAGGTTTGGCGGTCGAAACAGAAGGCTTTTTATCACAGGACAAGAAATCAGCCCTCGACAACTTAACCGGCAGAAATTTTTCTTTTTGAAAAAATCCCTAAGCCCCGGGGTCACAATTTCATAAAAAATCTGACTTTCGGGAATTCACTCAAAAATGGTGCCCAACGGTTGCAAATGCTCCCCTGAAAGGTTTGGCCGTCGAAACAGAAGGCTTTTTATCACAGGACAAGAAATCAGCCCTCGATTACTTAACCGGCAGAAATTTTTTTTTTTGAAAAAATCCCTAAGCCCCGGGGTCACAATTTCATAAAACATCTGACTTTCGGGAATTCACTCAAAAATGGTGCCCAACGGTTGCCAATGCTCCCCTGAAAGGTTTGGTGGTCGAAACAAGGCTTTTTATCACAGGACAAGAAATCAGCCCTCGACAACTTAACCGGCAGAATTTTTCTTTTTGAAAAAATCCCTAAGCCCCGGGGTCACAATTTCATAAAAAATCTGACTTTCGGGAATTCACTCAAAAATGGTGCCCAACGGTTGCAAATGCTCCCCTGAAAGGTTTGGCCGTCGAAACAGAAGGCTTTTTATCACAGGACAAGAAATCAGCCCTCGACAACTTAACCGGCAGAATTATTTTTTTTGAAAAACTCCCTAAGCCCCGGGGTCACAATTTGAGAAAAAATCTGACTTTCGGGAATTCACTCAAAAATGGTGCCCAACGGTTGCAGATGCTCCCCTGAAAGGTTTGGCGGTCGAAACAGAAGGCTTTTTATCACAGGACAAGAAATCAGCCCTCGACAACTTAACCGGCAGAAATTTTTCTTTTTGAAAAAATCCCTAAGCCCCGGGGTCACAATTTCATAAAAAATCTGACTTTCGGGAATTCACTCAAAAATGGTGCCCAACGGTTGCAAATGCTCCCCTGAAAGGTTTGGCCGTCGAAACAGAAGGCTTTTTATCACAGGACAAGAAATCAGCCCTCGATTACTTAACCGGCAGAAATTTTTTTTTTTGAAAAAATCCCTAAGCCCCGGGGTCACAATTTCATAAAACATCTGACTTTCGGGAATTCACTCAAAAATGGTGCCCAACGGTTGCCAATGCTCCCCTGAAAGGTTTGGTGGTCGAAACAGAAGGCTTTTTATCACAGGACAAGAAATCAGCCCTCGACAACTTAACCGGCAGAATTTTTTTTTTTGGAAAAATCCCTAAGCCCCGGGGTCACAATTTCAGAAAAAATCTGACTTTCGGGAATTCACTCAAAAATGGTGCCCAACGGTTGCAAATGCTCCCCTGAAAGGTTTGGCCGTCGAAACAGAAGGCTTTTTATCACAGGAGAAGAAATCAGCCCTCGACAACTTAACCGGCAGAAATTTTTTTTTTTGAAAAACTCCCTAAGCCCCGGGGTCACAATTTGAGAAAAAATCTGACTTTCGGGAATTCACTCAAAAATGGTGCCCAACGGTTGCAGATGCTCCCCTGAAAGGTTTGGCGGTCGAAACAGAAGGCTTTTTATCACAGGACAAGAAATCAGCCCTCGACAACTTAACCGGCAGAAATTTTTCTTTTTGAAAAAATCCCTAAGCCCCGGGGTCACAATTTCATAAAAAATCTGACTTTCGGGAATTCACTCAAAAATGGTGCCCAACGGTTGCAAATGCTCCCCTGAAAGGTTTGGCCGTCGAAACAGAAGGCTTTTTATCACAGGACAAGAAATCAGCCCTCGATTACTTAACCGGCAGAAATTTTTTTTTTTGAAAAAATCCCTAAGCCCCGGGGTCACAATTTCATAAAAAATCTGACTTTCGGGAATTCACTCAAAAATGGTGCCCAACGGTTGCCAATGCTCCCCTGAAAGGTTTGGCCGTCGAAACAGAAGGCTTTTTATCACAGGACAAGAAATCAGCCCTCGACAACTTAACCGGCAGAATTTTTTTTTTTGAAAAAATCCCTAAGCTTCGGGGTCACAATTTGAGAAAAAATCTGACTTTCGGGAATTCACTCAAAAATGGTGCCCAACGGTTGCAAATGCTCCCCTGAAAGGTTTGGCCGTCGAAACAGAAGGCTTTTTATCACAGGAGAAGAAATCAGCCCTCGACAACTTAACCGGCAGAAATTTTTTTTTTTGAAAAACTCCCTAAGCCCCGGGGTCACAATTTGAGAAAAAATCTGACTTTCGGGAATTCACTCAAAAATGGTGCCCAACGGTTGCAGATGCTCCCCTGAAAGGTTTGGCGGTCGAAACAGAAGGCTTTTTATCACAGGACAAGAAATCAGCCCTCGACAACTTAACCGGCAGAAATTTTTCTTTTTGAAAAAATCCCTAAGCCCCGGGGTCACAATTTCATAAAAAATCTGACTTTCGGGAATTCACTCAAAAATGGTGCCCAACGGTTGCAAATGCTCCCCTGAAAGGTTTGGCCGTCGAAACAGAAGGCTTTTTATCACAGGACAAGAAATCAGCCCTCGATTACTTAACCGGCAGAAATTTTTTTTTTTGAAAAAATCCCTAAGCCCCGGGGTCACAATTTCATAAAAAATCTGACTTTCGGGAATTCACTCAAAAATGGTGCCCAACGGTTGCCAATGCTCCCCTGAAAGGTTTGGCCGTCGAAACAGAAGGCTTTTTATCACAGGACAAGAAATCAGCCCTCGACAACTTAACCGGCAGAATTTTTTTTTTTGAAAAAATCCCTAAGCTTCGGGGTCACAATTTGAGAAAAAATCTGACTTTCGGGAATTCACTCAAAAATGGTGCCCAACGGTTGCAAATGCTCCCCTGAAAGGTTTGGCCGTCGAAACAGAAGGCTTTTTATCACAGGACAAGAAATCAGCCCTCGACAACTTAACCGGCAGAATTTTTTTTTTTGAAAAAATCCCTAAGCCCCGGGGTCACAATTTCAGAAAAAATCTGACTTTCGGGAATTCACTCAAAAATGGTGCCCAACGGTTGCAAATGCTCCCCTGAAAGATTTGGCCGTCGAAACAGAAGGCTTTTTATCACCAGACAAGAAATCAGCCCTCAACAACTTAACCGGCAGAAATTTTTCTTTTTGAAAAAATCCCTAAGCCCCGGGGTCACAATTTCATAAAAAATCTGACTTTCGGGAATTCACTCAAAAATGGTGCCCAACGGTTGCAAATGCTCCCCTGAAAGGTTTGGCCGTCGAAACAGAAGGCTTTTTATCACAGGACAAGAAATCAGCCCTCGACAACTTAACCGGCAGAATTATTTTTTTTGAAAAACTCCCTAAGCCCCGGGGTCACAATTTGAGAAAAAATCTGACTTTCGGGAATTCACTCAAAAATGGTGCCCAACGGTTGCAGATGCTCCCCTGAAAGGTTTGGCGGTCGAAACAGAAGGCTTTTTATCACAGGACAAGAAATCAGCCCTCGACAACTTAACCGGCAGAAATTTTTCTTTTTGAAAAAATCCCTAAGCCCCGGGGTCACAATTTCATAAAAAATCTGACTTTCGGGAATTCACTCAAAAATGGTGCCCAACGGTTGCAAATGCTCCCCTGAAAGGTTTGGCCGTCGAAACAGAAGGCTTTTTATCACAGGACAAGAAATCAGCCCTCGATTACTTAACCGGCAGAAATTTTTTTTTTTGAAAAAATCCCTAAGCCCCGGGGTCACAATTTCATAAAACATCTGACTTTCGGGAATTCACTCAAAAATGGTGCCCAACGGTTGCCAATGCTCCCCTGAAAGGTTTGGTGGTCGAAACAGAAGGCTTTTTATCACAGGACAAGAAATCAGCCCTCGACAGCTTAACCGGCAGAATGTTTTTTTTTGAAAAAATCCCTAAGCCCCGGGGTCACAATTTGAGAAAAAATCTGACTTTCGGGAATTCACTCAAAAATGGTGCCCAACGGTTGCAAATGCTCCCCTGAAAGGTTTGGCCGTCGAAACAGAAGGCTTTTTATCACAGGACAAGAAATCAGCCCTCGACAACTTAACCGGCAGAATTTTTTTTTTTGAAAAAATCCCTAAGCCCCGGGGTCACAATTTCAGAAAAAATCTGACTTTCGGGAATTCACTCAAAAATGGTGCCCAACGGTTGCAAATGCTCCCCTGAAAGATTTGGCCGTCGAAACAGAAGGCTTTTTATCACCAGACAAGAAATCAGCCCTCGACAACTTAACCGGCAGAAATTTTTCTTTTTGAAAAAATCCCTAAGGCCCGGGGACACAATTTCATAAAAAATCTGACTTTCGGGAATTCACTCAAAAATGGTGCCCAACGGTTGCAAATGCTCCCCTGAAAGGTTTGGCCGTCGAAACAGAAGGCTTTTTATCACAGGACAAGAAATCAGCCCTCGACAACTTAACCGGCAGAATTATTTTTTTTGAAAAAATCCCTAAGCCCCGGGGTCACAATTTCAGAAAAAATCTGACTTTCGGGAATTCACTCAAAAATGGTGCCCAACGGTTGCAAATGCTCCCCTGAAAGGTTTGGCGGTCGAAACAGAAGGCTTTTTATCACAGGACAAGAAATCAGCCCTCGACAACTTAACCGGCAGAATTATTTTTTTTGAAAAAATCCCTAAGCCCCGGGGTCACAATTTCAGAAAAAATCTGACTTTCGGGAATTCACTCAAAAATGGTGCCCAACGGTTGCAAATGCTCCCCTGAAAGGTTTGGCCGTCGAAACAGAAGGCTTTTTATCACAGGACAAGAAATCAGCCCTCGACAACTTAACCGGCAGAAATTTTTTTTTTGAAAGAATCCCTTAGCCCCGGGGTCACAATTTCAGAAAAAATCTGACTTTGGGGAATTCACTCAAAAATGGTGCCCAACGGTTGCAAATGCTCCCCTGAAAGGGCTGGCGGTCGAAACAGAAGGCTTTTTATCACAGGACAAGAAATCAGAGCTCGAGAACTTAACCGGCAGAAAAATATTTTTTTGAAAAACTCCCTAAGCCCCGGGGTCACAATTTCATAAAAAATCTGACTTTCGGGAATTCACTCAAAAATGGTGCCCAACGGTTACAAATGCTCCCCTGAAAGGTTTGGCCGTCGAAACAGAAGGCTTTTTATCACAGGACAAGGAATCAGCCCTCGACAACTTAACCGGCAGAAATTTTTTTTTTGAAAAAATCCCTAAGCCCCGGGGTCACAATTTCAGAAAAAATCTGACTTTCGGGAATTCACTCAAAAATGGTGCCCAACGGTTGCAGATGCTCCCCTGAAAGGTTTGGTCGTCGAAACAGAACGCTTTTTATCACAGGACAAGAAATCAGAGCTCGAGAACTTAACCGGCAGAAAAATATTTTTTTGAAAAAATCCCTAAGCCCCGGGGTCACAATTTCAGAAAAAATCTGACTTCACGGGAATTCACTCAAAAATGGTGCCCAACGGTTGCAAATGCTCCCCTGAAAGGTTTGGCCGTCGAAACAGAAGGCTTTTTACCACAGGACAAGAAATCAGCCCTCGACAACTTAACCGGCAGAAATTTTTCTTTTTGAAAAAATCCCTAAGCCCCGGGGTCACAATTTCAGAAAAAATCTGACTTTCGGGAATTCACTCAAAAATGGTGCCCAACGGTTGCAAATGCTCCCCTGAAAGGTTTGGCGGTCAAAACAGAAGGCTTTTTATCACAGGACAAGAAACCAGCCCTCGATAACTTAACCGGCAGAAATTTTTTTTTGAAAAAATCCCTAAGCCCCGGGGTCACAATTTCAGAAAAAATCTGACTTTCGGGAATTCACTCAAAAATGGTGCCCAAAGGTTGCAAATGCTCCCCTGAAAGGTTTGGCCGTAGAAACAGAAGGCTTTTTATCACAGGACAAGAAATCAGAGCTCGATAACTTAACCGGCAGAAAAATATTTTTTTGAAAAAATCCCTAAGCACCGGGGTCACAATTTCAGAAAAAATCTGACTTTCGGGAATTCACTAAAAAATGGTGCCCAACGGTTGCAAATGCTCCCCTGAAAGGGCTGGCGGTCGAAACAGAAGGCCTTTTATCACAGGACAAGAAATCAGAGCTCGAGAACTTAACCGGCAGAAATTTTTTTTTTGAAAAAATCCCTAAGCCCCGGGGTCACAATTTCATAAAAAAATCTGACTTTGGGGAATTCACTCAAAAATGGTGCCCAACGGTAGCAAATGCTCCCCTGAAAGGGCTGGCGGTCGAAACAGAAGGCTTTTTATCACAGGACAAGAAATCAGAGCTCGAGAACTTAACCGGCAGAAAAATATTTTTTTGAAAAAATCCCTAAGCCCCGGGGTCACAATTTCAGAAAAAATCTGACTTTCGGGAATTCACTCAAAAATGGTGCCCAACGGTTGCAAATGCTCCCCTGAAAGGTTTGGCGGTCTAAACAGATGTCTTTTTACCTCAGGGCAAGAAATCAGCCCTCGATAACTTAACCGGCAGAAATTTTTTTTTTGAAAAAATCCCTAAGCCCCGGGGTCAAAATTTCAGAAAAAATCTGACTTTCGGGAATTCACTCAAAAATGGTGCCCAATGGTTGCAAATGCTCCCCTGAAAGGTTTGGCCGTCGAAACAGAAGGCTTTTTATCACAGGACAAGAAATCAGAGCTCGACAACTTAACCGGCAGAATTTTTTTTTTAAAAAAAATCCCTAAGCCCCGGCGTCACAATTTCAGAAAAAATCTGACTTTCGGGAATTCACTCAAAAATGGTGCCCAACGGTTGCAAATGCTCCCCTGAAAGGTTTGGCCATCGAAACAGAAGTCTTTTTATCACAGGACAAGAAATCAGCCCTCGACAACTTAACCGGCAGAAAAATATTTTTTTGAAAAAATCCCTAAGCCCCGGGGTCACAATTTCATAAAAAAATCTGACTTTGGGGAATTCACTCAAAAATGGTGCCCAACGGTTGCAAATGCTCCCCTGAAAGGGCTGGCGGTCGAAACAGAAGGCTTTTTATCACAGGACAAGAAATCAGAGCTCGAGAACTTAACCGGCAGAAAAATATTTTTTTGAAAAAATCCCTAAGCCCCGGGGTCACAATTTCAGAAAAAATCTGACTTTCGGGAATTCACTCAAAAATGGTGCCCAACGGTTGCAAATGCTCCCCTAAAAGGTTTGGCGGTCTAAACAGATGTCTTTTTACCTCAGGGCAAGAAATCAGCCCTCGACAACTTAACCGGTAGAAAATTTTTTTTTGAAAAAATCCCTAAGCCCCGGGGTCACAATTTCAGAAAAAATCTGACTTTCGGGAATTCACTCAAAAATGGTGCCCAACGGTTGCAAATGCTCCCCTGAAAGGTTTGGCGGTCGAAACAGAAGGCTTTTTATCACAGGACAAGAAGTCAGCCCTCGACAACTTAACCGGTAGAAATTTTTTTTTTGAAAAAATCCCTAAGCCCCGGGGTCACAATTTCAGAAAAAATCTGACTTTCGGGAATTCACTCATAAATGGTGCCCAACGGTTGCAAATGCTCCCCTGAAAGGTTTGGCCGTCGAAACAGAAGGCTTTTTATCACAGGAGAAGAAATCAGCCCTCGACAACTTAACCGGCAGAAATTTTTTTTTTTGAAAAACTCCCTAAGCCCCGGGGTCACAATTTGAGAAAAAATCTGACTTTCGGGAATTCACTCAAAAATGGTGCCCAACGGTTGCAGATGCTCCCCTGAAAGGTTTGGCGGTCGAAACAGAAGGCTTTTTATCACAGGACAAGAAATCAGCCCTCGACAACTTAACCGGCAGAAATTTTTCTTTTTGAAAAAATCCCTAAGCCCCGGGGTCACAATTTCATAAAAAATCTGACTTTCGGGAATTCACTCATAAATGGTGCCCAACGGTTGCAAATGCTCCCCTGAAAGGTTTGGCCGTCGAAACAGAAGGCTTTTTTATCACAGGACAAGAAATCAGCCCTCGATTACTTAACCGGCAGAAATTTTTTTTTTTAAAAAAATCCCTAAGCCCCGGGGTCACAATTTCATAAAAAATCTGACTTTCGGGAATTCACTCAAAAATGGTGCCCAACGGTTGCCAATGCTCCCCTGAAAGGTTTGGCCGTCGAAACAGAAGGCTTTTTATCACAGGACAAGAAATCAGCCCTCGACAACTTAACCGGCAGAATTTTTTTTTTTGAAAAAATCCCTAAGCCCCGGGGTCACAATTTGAGAAAAAATCTGACTTTCGGGAATTCACTCAAAAATGGTGCCCAACGGTTGCAAATGCTCCCCTGAAAGGTTTGGCCGTCGAAACAGAAGGCTTTTTATCACAGGACAAGAAATCAGCCCTCGACAACTTAACCGGCAGAATTTTTTTTTTTGAAAAAATCCCTAAGCCCCGGGGTCACAATTTCAGAAAAAATCTGACTTTCGGGAATTCACTCAAAAATGGTGCCCAACGGTTGCAAATGCTCCCCTGAAAGGTTTGGCGGTCTAAACAGATGTCTTTTTACCTCAGGGCAAGAAATCAGCCCTCGATAACTTAACCGGCAGAAATTTTTTTTTTGAAAAAATCCCTAAGCCCCGGCGTCACAATTTCAGAAAAAATCTGACTTTCGGGAATTCACTCAAAAATGGTGCCCAACGGTTGCAAATGCTCCCCTGAAAGGTTTGGCCATCGAAACAGAAGTCTTTTTATCACAGGACAAGAAATCAGCCCTCGACAACTTAACCGGCAGAAAAATATTTTTTTGAAAAAATCCCTAAGCCCCGGGGTCACAATTTCATAAAAAAATCTGACTTTGGGGAATTCACTCAAAAATGGTGCCCAACGGTTGCAAATGCTCCCCTGAAAGGTTTGGCCGTCGAAACAGAAGGCTTTTTATCACAGGAGAAGAAATCAGCCCTCGACAACTTAACCGGCAGAAATTTTTTTTTTTGAAAAACTCCCTAAGCCCCGGGGTCACAATTTGAGAAAAAATCTGACTTTCGGGAATTCACTCAAAAATGGTGCCCAACGGTTGCAGATGCTCCCCTGAAAGGTTTGGCGGTCGAAACAGAAGGCTTTTTATCACAGGACAAGAAATCAGCCCTCGACAACTTAACCGGCAGAAATTTTTCTTTTTGGAAAAATCCCTAAGCCCCGGGGTCACAATTTCATAAAAAATCTGACTTTCGGGAATTCACTCAAAAATGGTGCCCAACGGTTGCAAATGCTCCCCTGAAAGGTTTGGCCGTCGAAACAGAAGGCTTTTTATCACAGGACAAGAAATCAGCCCTCGATTACTTAACCGGCAGAAATTTTTTTTTTTGAAAAAATCCCTAAGCCCCGGGGTCACAATTTCATAAAAAATCTGACTTTCGGGAATTCACTCAAAAATGGTGCCCAACGGTTGCCAATGCTCCCCTGAAAGGTTTGGCCGTCGAAACAGAAGGCTTTTTATCACAGGACAAGAAATCAGCCCTCGACAACTTAACCGGCAGAATTTTTTTTTTTGAAAAAATCCCTAAGCCCCGGGGTCACAATTTCAGAAAAAATCTGACTTTCGGGAATTCACTCAAAAATGGTGCCCAACGGTTGCAAATGCTCCCCTGAAAGGTTTGGCCGTCGAAACAGAAGGCTTTTTATCACAGGACAAGAAATCAGCCCTCGACAACTTAACCGGCAGAATTTTTTTTTTTTGAAAAAATCCCTAAGCCCCGGGGTCACAATTTCAGAAAAAATCTGACTTTCGGGAATTCACTCAAAAATGGTGCCCAACGGTTGCAAATGCTCCCCTGAAAGATTTGGCCGTCGAAACAGAAGGCTTTTTATCACCAGACAAGAAATCAGCCCTCGACAACTTAACCGGCAGAAATTTTTCTTTTTGAAAAAATCCCTAAGCCCCGGGGTCACAATTTCATAAAAAATCTGACTTTCGGGAATTCACTCAAAAATGGTGCCCAACGGTTGCAAATGCTCCCCTGAAAGGTTTGGCCGTCGAAACAGAAGGCTTTTTATCACAGGACAAGAAATCAGCCCTCGACAACTTAACCGGCAGAATTATTTTTTTTGAAAAACTCCCTAAGCCCCGGGGTCACAATTTGAGAAAAAATCTGACTTTCGGGAATTCACTCAAAAATGGTGCCCAACGGTTGCAGATGCTCCCCTGAAAGGTTTGGCGGTCGAAACAGAAGGCTTTTTATCACAGGACAAGAAATCAGCCCTCGACAACTTAACCGGCAGAAATTTTTCTTTTTGAAAAAATCCCTAAGCCCCGGGGTCACAATTTCATAAAAAATCTGACTTTCGGGAATTCACTCAAAAATGGTGCCCAACGGTTGCAAATGCTCCCCTGAAAGGTTTGGCCGTCGAAACAGAAGGCTTTTTATCACAGGACAAGAAATCAGCCCTCGATTACTTAACCGGCAGAAATTTTTTTTTTTGAAAAAATCCCTAAGCCCCGGGGTCACAATTTCATAAAACATCTGACTTTCGGGAATTCACTCAAAAATGGTGCCCAACGGTTGCCAATGCTCCCCTGAAAGGTTTGGTGGTCGAAACAAGGCTTTTTATCACAGGACAAGAAATCAGCCCTCGACAACTTAACCGGCAGAATTTTTCTTTTTGAAAAAATCCCTAAGCCCCGGGGTCACAATTTCATAAAAAATCTGACTTTCGGGAATTCACTCAAAAATGGTGCCCAACGGTTGCAAATGCTCCCCTGAAAGGTTTGGCCGTCGAAACAGAAGGCTTTTTATCACAGGACAAGAAATCAGCCCTCGACAACTTAACCGGCAGAATTATTTTTTTTGAAAAACTCCCTAAGCCCCGGGGTCACAATTTGAGAAAAAATCTGACTTTCGGGAATTCACTCAAAAATGGTGCCCAACGGTTGCAGATGCTCCCCTGAAAGGTTTGGCGGTCGAAACAGAAGGCTTTTTATCACAGGACAAGAAATCAGCCCTCGACAACTTAACCGGCAGAAATTTTTCTTTTTGAAAAAATCCCTAAGCCCCGGGGTCACAATTTCATAAAAAATCTGACTTTCGGGAATTCACTCAAAAATGGTGCCCAACGGTTGCAAATGCTCCCCTGAAAGGTTTGGCCGTCGAAACAGAAGGCTTTTTATCACAGGACAAGAAATCAGCCCTCGATTACTTAACCGGCAGAAATTTTTTTTTTTGAAAAAATCCCTAAGCCCCGGGGTCACAATTTCATAAAACATCTGACTTTCGGGAATTCACTCAAAAATGGTGCCCAACGGTTGCCAATGCTCCCCTGAAAGGTTTGGTGGTCGAAACAGAAGGCTTTTTATCACAGGACAAGAAATCAGCCCTCGACAACTTAACCGGCAGAATTTTTTTTTTTGGAAAAATCCCTAAGCCCCGGGGTCACAATTTCAGAAAAAATCTGACTTTCGGGAATTCACTCAAAAATGGTGCCCAACGGTTGCAAATGCTCCCCTGAAAGGTTTGGCCGTCGAAACAGAAGGCTTTTTATCACAGGAGAAGAAATCAGCCCTCGACAACTTAACCGGCAGAAATTTTTTTTTTTGAAAAACTCCCTAAGCCCCGGGGTCACAATTTGAGAAAAAATCTGACTTTCGGGAATTCACTCAAAAATGGTGCCCAAC